>NW_026940719.1:0-12340 GCF_032062105.1 Saccostrea cuccullata | reverse complement strand
GAGATAATTAAAAATTACTAAAAATTGAAGACAATATTCGAGACCTTCTTCTCAAGAATGACTGGGCCAGGAAAAAATGAAACTTGAGGGGAAACATTCTCAAGTGGTGTAGATTCAGGTTTGTTCAAATCCAGACCCCCGGCGGTAGGACGGGGCCACAATGAACGATCAAAGTTTTACATAGGAATTTATAGGGAACATCTTGTAAAAATCTTCTTCTCGAGAACAGCAAAGCCATGATTTGTCATACTTAAACCGAAGCATCCTCATGTAGTGCAGATTCAATTTTTTTTCCTAAAAATGACCCCGAGGATAGGGTGTGGACACAATGGACGATCAAAGTTTTTCATAGGAATCTACAGGAAAAATCTTTAATAATCGTCTTGATAACAGCATAGCCATGATCGGTCATATTTATATGGAAGCATCCTCGGGTAGTTTAGATAATGGTTTGTTAAATACATTACCCCCAGGGTTGCAAGGGAGCACAATAAAAGTTAGAAATATAGGGGAAAGTCCCAGTTAGACATAAAATGTGTAAGCATCCTAAGATAATATTGATTAAAGTCTGCATAGATACAAGTTTGTTCAAATCATATCCTCCCTTTTCGTAGGATCGGGACCACTTAAACATTTACTGAACTCATGTTTTCCAAGCCACAGTACTCAGGTAGGCGATGTGGCCCACGGGCCTCTTGTTTAGGATATCAACAAACGTATGAATAATTTCGACACAACCCCAAGAAATTAAATTAAATTAAAACCTTTAATGCAAGAGATTTCCTGAATAACTGTCACGGAATATAATTTTTAAGGGAAACAACTGTTCTTCTCAAATTAATTTTTGTTGTGCTAAAATAGCATAATTGCAACTGAAATCAACGATACAAAACGTGGTCAGTATCACATAAGTTTCAGTTTTTTTTGGAATCTGCATTCTGTCCGTAAATATTTAAAACAAGATCATAACTGAAATTGTTCGATTTGAGCGACATGCAATGATTTGGTATAAAAAAAAAGATTTATGCATTTCTTTGCGAGTATTAGTTTTATTTAAAAAAAGAATTATTTAACGTTCCCCGCAATCTTCTAGAAACGCTGATATGGCTGAAAATTCTGTCTTGAAAGTAAATGAAGGAAGCGACATCAAGATTTTGCAGTGGAATACGTTTTTAAACACTGTACTGTGCGTTTTTCAAAACAAAACTGCATTTACATGTACACACTAAATATTTACGAAAAACATGTGTCTATATATTTTAAAGAGCTATGTTCAGTTTATGCATAGAATGGCCCTGTCCTTATATGAATTAATGAAATATCACCTTCTTTCCCATTTCATATATCAAAATAAAGTTGAGTTTTTGTGTTTTCATTTCCTACAGTAATTTTTTCTTGAGAATCTTGGTATTTGAGTATTGAAAGGCTTTGAGAAAATGCAAAGTTCCTGAATTCTTCAGAAACAGGCGCATTATTCTTTCTTCAGCAAAGAATTAACAAATGACCACAGGCAACGATTCAAAAATTATTTTTTTTAATCTGCAGAAACAGACTGTTCAATTTGTGATTGCATATTTTGGATCAGACGTTGTGCTCTATATGAAATCGGAAAAGAAATACTTCAAATTAAGGTCATTTTCAAAGGAATTTAAAATATGTGGGGAAAATGAATCATTTTACAACACCATAATACATTGACTGGAGGGGAAATTACGTCATTTTCAATAGAATCATGGTCACCAACAGTCCAAGCGATAAATACTGCATTATCAACCAAAACTGAGCAGTTTTGATTTTCAGATATTCTAATTAGAACGGCAGATACACACTGACATTATGATACCTGTTGCCAGTGCCCATGGGTCACATCGCTCACCTTTGGCCATTCTGTTCTTTACGAGATTTCCCCCTTGAAATACATATTGTGACCCCATCCTACCCCACTAATCATAATTTAAACAATTTAAAATATATACTACCCCAGTATGCTTCCATATAAGTTTCAGCTTTGATTTTCAGATTTTTCCTATATATATTTCTATGTAAAATTTTGATTCCCGATTGTGGTCCCGCCCTACCCTCAGGGGTCATGATTTGAAAAATTTAGAATCTACACTACCCTAGATTGCTTCAACATATGTTTCAGCTTTTTTGACCCAAGGATGCTTTGTACCAAGTTTGGTCAAATTGTCCCAGTGGTTCTTGAGAAGAAGTAAAAAAATGTGAAAAGTTTACAGACGGACGGACGGACAGACGGACAGACGGGCGGACGAACGACGGACAAAATGTGATCAGAAAAGTTCACTTGAGCCTTCGGCTCAGGTGAGCTACAAATTATTTTGGAAAAATGTGTCTAAAGAGGTCGATTAAAAATCTGATTATAATAACATGTAAATATATATTTTTTCATTTTACACATTGTCTTAATGCAATTTTTATTATTTGTGTAAACAGTACCTAAACAACCTTTCGATATACCAGTTGATGAGAAAAGAATATCAGCAGCCTCATTTAAAGGTTTCTATGGTTGATAGAATGACCTTGTAAGCAAATATGATTTGTCATTCAGTCAAATGCTGACTGACGTTTTTCATACTAATTGATAGTCCATTATTTATACACCGAATTGAAGGCGGATTTTTTCCCTTATTTCCCGATTATGACAATGAGCACACGGCAGTTGTAACCCGTTAACAGTTGATGCGAACTCCACCATGACACCTGATTCCATTCCTGATGTTTTGGAGGCCCTTGTTTGCTCTGCTCCTAATTTTTATTGTTTGCTGGACTTTGATATTGAATACTGTTCGTTATCTCCATATCCTTCATACATGAATTTAAAACGTTAAAAAAATTGAGACATCAAACGCGTGGTCCTGCACATGCCCTGTTACATTGACACATCCGCTGTTAGCAATGATTGGGCAAAACGGAAATATCTGAAGAACGAACATAATAAAAAAAAAACTACGAAGCAAATTAGCAATTGTTAAACAGAGATACCATCACAGAGCCTATGTCATTGATGAAGTCTAGGCATGTCCAGACGTACAGGGCACTCTCAAACACCAGAAAAAGCAATGGCGTCTTATCATACGTCTTCAGTGGAATCAACAAAATGTAACCGTACATGATAAGGATGCAGCCATAGAAAATCTATATAAAATAAAATTATGACTTACAAAAGTACACCAGGCAGAGTGATTGTGTAACGCAGAGGTTCAAATTATCATCGTTTTTTTTTTCAAATCTTTGAAATATATATGGAGATATTACGTATGGTATTAATACCCAGAAGTCCATTCAAAGAATGCAACTTGAAACAGTGACATTTTTAGAATTTAGAATTAGTTTTGATTTCAAAGTTAAGGATAATGCTAAATGCATCAAATTTTAGATTTTCCTTTCTTTTTTTCTGACTTTCTAATTTTGCATTGCTCTGAAAAAGGAAAAATCGATGACGTGCCGACAATTCATCAGTTTCTTAAATTCGACATTTTCTCAAGGTATCCAATCCATATTAGTCTCAGATTTAATTAATCTGGATGCATAATAGACAATATTTGCTGAACACTCAGTCTATGTAAACATAGTCTTGATGTTTTAGCATTAATATGTAAGAGTGGAATGTGTCCCAATTTTTGACTTAGACCTGTCTTCGAAGAGTTATCCCCATTGTTTTTAATCAATTAAATTTATTCTAAAAATCTAACTTGTGACAAATTTCATTTTAATGGGTTTTTTTTTTATGTTTTATAATTATATGAATCTTTCCATCATAGCATTTTTGATATCATATTATTTCATTTTCTATTTTAAATATTTGCTTGTTCCCGTAGACCTCAATGCATTCTTAATTAATTAAGTACAGCTCAGGTAATTATATTTTTGAAAATTTAATTCTCCTGGTAATTCCTTTTCTACTTTAAAATGATTTTAATTACTTCTATAGTAACTAATACAGGATGAATATTTAAGGTTGGAAAATTGTGTCATTTTATGGATCGGATACCTTAAAATTCGACAATTTCTTAAATTCGACAGTTTCTTAAGTTCCACATTTTTTTCTTTTTGGACAATCACCATCTCTTGAAATGATTGCTTTAAGCATATTTTTGCTTGTGAAATTTTATCTTTTCAAATGGACAAGGTTGAGTGTTATTTTTTCTTATCCATTCTCCTGTTCATACAGCATAATCATTAAGCTTCATTATTTAAAGACAGTTTCTGATAAATGGGTTACTGATATGGACTTACTAGACGTATACATTACCTAAAAAAGTATATCGGGCTAAAAAAGGGCTACATATTCGGATAATTAGATTCATTGTTATTAATCAAAAAGTCAAGGTAGAACTACTTTATTCCTTATAAATTGCCTGTCTCTTTGATTTACTTACGTAATGTAGAACGAAGTTTGCTTGTCTCTTTGATTTACTTACGTAATGTAGAACAAAAATTGCTTGTCTCTTTGATTTACTTACGTAATGTTGAACGAAGTTTGCTTGTCTCTTTGATTTACTTACGTAATGTAGAACGAAGTGGAAGCAAGGAGCGCGCACTGCCTCCCGATATTGTTTCTACAAAACAAGCATCAATTCTGTTATCACCTGCATATTTTAAATTATAGATAATATCAACAAATACAATAAAATCACTAATTTTTGTGGGTGGTTAATTTTCATGTTTTCGACGTATGGAGAGACCCTCGAATATTTGACAAAAATGTTAAATTTCATTTGATACTAAAAAACACTTCTCCATCCAAAACTCGAAAAACCGGTATTTCTTTCTAAAATACATATGTATCTCAAAATTTGACCCCACAAAAATATGAGATTTTACAGTACTGACGTCAGTTACATTTAGTCTATGTACCATTGCTATGATCCTTATCATTTAAAGTAATGTCCAAAAACTTAAAGATTTATTTAATCAAACTCAAAAATAAGTTTTTTAATGCTAAAGACAATAAATACTTCACACATTAGGACAGCTTGTAGATTACATCAACAGGGTGAATTTTATTGATAGTTTTGTTTAAATACATGATAACATAACACAACAATATATATTTTGCCAAGAAATCTTTGATAAATCTTGTTCCACTTGGAATAAGACCGTTAAACCATATTTTGTTCATTAGACCAACAGAGCAAGGGTGGGCAATAATATCGTACATCTTCGATTCATACACAAACGATAGAGGTTTGGCTTGAATAGTCCATACAACGTCTAGTTCGTCCAAAATTTCAAACGCTAGAGTCTCATCAGTCTGATAAAGATTGTCCATCATGCTTAAAATCCGGCCTCTGAAATCTCTGCCGATTAGTAAAAAGCAAACAGTTTGGTTTTTAAAATTGAAAAAAAATTATTTTAAACATGCTAGATAAAGCTCAAGCCCTTGTACGATTTTTCTCATGTGGTTAAAACTGCACTTCAATGTAAATTTCAATTTCAAGACAATGTCGTTATTTTGAAAGTTATTACATTGTACGTCACAATTAGTTCAAGATTGAAAAGTGAAACCTTGGTTTGTAAAACAAAATATGCATGATCAACATGAACACTGTACATTAACTCCCTTACTTTGCTTGTTCTTTTAGCTTCATTGCTAACTTCTCGTCTTTCAATTTGGCTATGGAGGACATCTTTTTCAAAATTAATGCACTTTCAAGGCCGGTATCTAAACACAAAAATAACCCATTTTTTCTGAAAAATGAATCTTTTTTAGAAGATCCAGACCTCTTATTTATCAACTACAAATAGAACATATAAACAAACCAAAATATGTATCTATATACAAACATACATTACTAAATTGCAAGATGATGAGATTCCAAAAAAGAAAAAAAGCCAAAGAAAATGGCAAGAAAACAAACATAGCATACATAGCTGGCTCTTGACCCTCCGCCAAACCAAGGTAGCAATGTCCGTTCTATGGGTCAAAAGTGACCACAACAGGACAGCCTGAAGGAACTCTTGTCGGTTCACGTATTCCTTCATTCTATTAGAATTACAGGTTGAAGATGAGCAGTGGGCATCATTTTCTGTTTCTGTTTTTTTTTTAGAAAAAGAAGGGAAAAAAATATCATTTGTAAATGATACTAATTAAAAAAAGTTGTCTTGATTAGCCTTCGAGTCTAAATAAAACGCCTGGGTCGTCAAGTATACAGTTTTTAAAAACTTTTTAATGTTCACAATTACTGTAAGTCGTTTTGATTCTACAATTTCACGATTTCTTAAAAAGTACCAGTCGCGATGGTTTTAATTCCACGCTGCAAGAGCTTCATTTTAATTTCCTGTACGCATTTAAACATTTTTTAAAGTGGGTTTAATTTCGCGGAAAAATGGCGAATCGCGAACATAGTAAAATTAAATCAATCGGGATTATTTGCCAATTTACAGTATTTAGTATAAATATCCTTGATAGGAAAAATAAACAAAAAAAAATCTATGATATTTTTCTATGATATTTTTTACCGTGTTACATAAGTTAGTTCAAACAAAGGATGTGAATTGTATTTTTTTTTAAAAGACAATGATTTTCGTAATTTAGGAAAATTACAGACTTGCGAGTAAAGCAAGTAACAGTTTGGATAAAGAAGCTTATAAACGTACTTTTGTAATTGAGGAGGCGTTTACACATCTTCTGTGCTACTTCATGGCAGTCCTCCTCACCTTCAAAAAGATGCTTTGCGAGCTTTTCCTCCCCTCCCATTTCCTACAATATAAATTCATATCAAGTTAAAAAAAACTGATATCTAATAAAAAAAAAATCAATTGTTATTTGTAAAACAATTGCATTCCATAAATATAAATTATTATCTCTAAATATTTGTATGGGTTTTAAAAGTCTTCCTTTACATGTAAAAATATAATCAGTGAGAGAAAGTCATCATTTGGAAAATTTTAACGACTGGTATTAGAACATTTTGGATTTAGAATAAAATACAATGATAACATCCAAAGGCAATGGAAATACATATGATATTCTGCATTTAGTATATTAATAACATTGAAATCTCAAATATAGTTCCTTTCCTGACAAAACTTTCATTTACCATCAAAACCCAGCGCATTCCCGATGAGTCACTCTTCTCCGTACCATCCACTGGTAACGCACACTGTTACAAAGAAATGTACATCTGTTACAAAGAAATGTACATCTGTTACAAAGAAATATACATCTGTTACAAAGAAATGTACATCTGTTACAAAGAAATGTACATCTGTTTTAAAGAAGTGTACATCTGTTATAAAGAAATGCACATCTGTTATAAAGAAATGTAAATCTGTTATAAGGAAATGAACACGGTTATAGAGTAATGTACATCTGTTATAAAGAAATGTACATCTGTTTTTAAGAAATGTACATCCGTTACAAAGAAATGTACACTGTTATAAAGAAATATACATCTGTTATAAAGAAATGTACACTGTTATAAAGAAATGTACACTGTTATAAAGAAATATACATGATTCTGTTATAAAGAAATGTACATCTGTTATAAAGAAATGTACATCTGTTATAAAGAAATGTACATCTGTTACAAAGAAATGTACACTGTTATAAAGAAATGTACACTGTTATAAAGAAATGTACACTGTTATAAAGAAATATACATGATTCTGTTATAAAGAAATGTACATCTGTTAAAAAGAAATGTACATCTGTTATAAAGAAATGTACATCTGTTACAATGAAATGTACACCGTTATAAAGAAATGCACACTGCAACAAGGAAATGTACATCTGTTACAAAGAAATGTACACTGTTATTAAGAAATGTACATCTGTTATAAAGAAATATACATCTGTTATAAACAGTGGTAATGCAAACTGCTAGGGAAAAAAGTGGAATTGGTATTAATCATTAGTTATGCAAACAGTTATAAAAAAAATGTACATCTGTTGCAACCGTTGGTAATGGTAACTGTTATTTAGAAATGGACATTTGTTTTAAATTTTTAACTACTTTGAAAAGAAAAATATTTTTAAAAATACATTTTTTATATGAACATTACAGCATTCCTTGAGATATAAATCGGATATGACCTTAAGGATGTACAACACACCTACCCCCAAAAATTCCTGTCGTTTAATTTTCGTTATTTTTGTATATTTAGTACATGACTATATCTACTGCATGTGTGCATATTTTGGACACAATCGTTCGAGTGGTTTTTGGACAGGAACTTCCGGAAGTTACCCCCCTTTAGGTGTTTACAAGGAGAGAAAATTTTTAATCAATGAACTACTTTAACCTTGATTTTCAAAAATCGAGATTAGATATAAATGTCAAATTTCATTGGCTTATTCCTTTAACCATTTAACACAATCACATAGTCATCTTTTTGATATACATATCATCAAAACAATTTTTAAAGACCTTAAACTGAAAAACTATGAATTTTCTAAGCCTTGAAAATTGCGTATTTTTCAAATTCAGAATTTTTTGATGAAAAAACCTGTCGTTTATTTTTGGTAAAAAACTTTCTTTAGGTAGCTGGTAGCAAAAATAATCTTCTTAATTTTTTGTATAATTTTTGTACGACCAGTTTTGATTTAATAGCGGAAAATTACCCCCTCCCCCTTTCTCAATAAATCACGTTCCCGCGCGTCTTTCAGACGGGTTCGATCACTTTGTTATATGAATCTACAAATACACATTAAAAAAAGTTTAATTGAAATATTGCTTTTTGCTTGAAAAATATATTAACTTACAAATTTAAAACTTCCCATACGTAAAGCGTATTTAAATGTAGATTTTAAGGCAATTTTTGAATACCCCTGTCACCCCCACCCCTTCTTTTTTTGCGTCGCAGACCATTAGAGTTTGACGAAACGTCGTTTACAGTGCAAATATACTGGCATTTCGTCAAGAATCCCAGAGGTATGCATTAGTTTTTTAGTCATGAATGCAGAATAAATATTGGCTACTTTTTTTTAGGCCTATATGTATCAGGAAAAAATTACTGAAAGATATTAGTGTTTAGTCCATATACGTATGCATTATGCATTCCATATCACATGAAACCTGATACGAATTTAAGTTTTGTTGAACTTGAATATGTTGATATTTAATTTTATTTCTTTAATTTTATTCATTAAAAAATGGTTTATGTTCAACTCTACTGTAATATAAATGGAATAATCGCAGTTTCATGTCATTATTTCAAACGAGACAGTATGTGGCCGTGGGGATACATCGACATTTGCATTAGCCTAGATGTACATACACCCCTCATGATATTGTATGCATTTCTTTCAATGTCGTCGCTTCTAAAGTTAAAATGAAAATTCCGTATTCGTCCACATGAACTTCAAAATATCAAACATTAAACTCTTCATCTATTTCAATTTATATCAAATCGCACATAGATATTTTTTTAAAAATCTTAAAGGCTACGTTTTGTTTAGATTCGAGGAAATGCGAACCGACATTGTTGACAGAAAATCAAAGTTACGATTTGCTGCAATAGGATATTCATAAATGCAGATAATTTCAGTATAAGTGAACAATTCTTTTCAATTCTATACTTACATTGTGTATATGAGGTCTATAGTATTCAATTCTCGGATTTATCAGGTATTGCTGCAAATGTATCTGATTCTGTGGAAAACCGTGAATAAAGGGAGGAAAATAAACATCTCCTACATTTTCAGAGTTGTTCCTCTTTGATCAGTAAGGGTCTAAGAACAACATCGATTTTACATTGTAAAAAGTTTTTTGTTTATTTATTGTTGTTTTATTTAATTAAAAAAGAAAATAATACAACTGTATTGATATCGTGTTTGCACATATTGTAATGAAGATCATAAATCGGAATATTAAATATAGCCAATTGTACAAAATGAGAATTTCGGCAATGTAAAATGAAATTTTCAGAATAAAAAAAAATGCTGCGCTTTGATAAAAAATACAATTTATTGAAAATATATGAAATGAAATGAAATTAACATTAAGGGATGGTATTTTATGTCTTGCTTTTTACGGAGTTTAATCGGGTTAATCAAAAAAATACTTATTGAGTATGGTACGCACAATCACAGCCAAGCCCCATTTATCCCATTTTTTTTCATGTATGATATACATCGGGATCGTTTTACTCGTCGTTTTAACGCTTTATTTCTTACGTTAAATTTGACGTCACGTCAAACGTTCAATTGAAATCGCAAGAGTTATCTCCCCCAGTGTGTTGTACGTCTTTAAACTAAAACAGAGATAATATTTTTCACAGGAGTAAAATCCAAAGATGAGCCGTTCTGGAAACATAATGTACACGCATTCAAAGGACTAGCAATGGTAAAATTCATTTTAAACTGTACTATGAATAATAGAAAAAGATATCCTGCAAAATAAGTCCAAATACAGGACTCCGGGTTAATCTACCATAACTTTACATTAATATTGCAGCTGCAAATAAGCATAGAGAAATAAACAAAAGTCCCATGAGCCACATCGCTCAACTGATCAATGTGGCTATGAAAAAGCAGAAATCAATTTATTATTGAAAAGTTTAAACCCAATAGTGGTCCCAACCAATCCTTAAAAGGGAGAGGGTATGATTTGATCAAACTTGAATGTACACTAACTTGCATATTTCTTAGACTACCTGTATCTTTATTGACCTTTACATTTGAACTTACATTGTGGCCCCGCCCTACCCCCAGGGGCCAAGACTTAAACAAAATTGAATATACACTACCTGAAAATGCGTCCATATTAATAGGACTAATCATGGCTTTGCTATTATTGAAAACAAAAAAAGATTTTAAAGATTTTTTCTACAAATTTCTAGATTAAAACATAGATTCCATGTTGTGGCCTCGTCCTACCCCCAGGGGCCTTGATTTGAAGATTGAATGTCCATTACCTAGAATGCTTCCATAAAAATATGATTATTCATAACTTTGCTATTCTTGAGAAGAAGATTTTTAAAGAATTTTCATTTTAATTTCTATGTAAAATTTGATGGGCCATTGAAGCCCTGCCATACCTCCAGGGGTAATGATTTTATCAAACTTGAATGTCCACTACCCGAGGATGCTTCTATAAAAATATTATCATTCATGCCTTTGCTATTCTTCAGAAGAAGATTTTTAAAGAATTTTCTTATCAATTTCTATGTGAAACTTTGATCGGCCATTTTGGCCCCGCCCTTACCCCAGGGGTTTGAACAAACCTGAATCTACACTATCTGAGGATGCTTCCATATAAATATAATTATAATTGTCATTCTTGAGAAAAAGATTTTTAAAGAATTCCACTTTATATTTCTATGTAAAATTTTGATTGGCCATTGTGGCCCGGCCATACCCTCGGGGTCATGATATTAACAAAGCTGAATTTACACTACTTGAAGAGGCTTCCAAATAAATATGATCATTCATGCCTTTGCTATTCTTGAGAAGAAAATTTTAAAAGAATTTTCCTATATATGTCTATGTAAAACTTTGATGGGCCATTGTGGCCCTACCCCCAGGGTCCTGATTTCAACAAACCTGAATCTGCACTACCCGAGGATGCTATAAGTTTCATCTTTCTCTGCACAGTGTTTCTCGAAAAGAAGATTTTTTAAAAATGCCACAGTTTTCTAACAGTTTGAACAATTTTTGACTATACATAAATGCCTTTATTTTTACTTTTGTTTAAAACATCCGAATACCTAATTGAAAGAAAAAATCCTATGATTGTATCGGTCCACAATGCCGCCTCGGGAAATAGGTTCCTCCCTCGGTTAACCATAAATATTCTATTGTCTTTATATCCATTCCATAAGTGTATAATATACCTTGTATCGCTTGGCATTTGCAATTGATATAATTATAAAACATGCCTTGTATAGCTCACCAATTGGTATAGTTATAAAATATACCTTGTAAAGCTCACCGATGACGTCTAAAGACACTGGTACGTTTAAATCCAGAAGCGTTTCCACATAATCTGTTCTATTGGTAAGAAGGGCAGTCTTCAATAAATCCTAAAATATAAGAATTAAAACATAATAATTTATTATACTCACGAAAATGATTTTACGTGATACAGGGATTTTACGTGATTCAGGGATTAGGAGTTTATCTGAGTGACACATTTTGGAACAAATATCAATCTGTCTTATATATATAAGGCGGTTCTTGAAAACTTTATTACAAATTATTATGATTATGATTATTATTATTATAAAATTAATAAATTTATCTTAGTATTTACTAGGAATATCCTCTAAATTTATTGTTAGATTAAACAAAATTGATATAACAGGAAGATTGCTACCTTTGCGATAGCTTTCTTTCTTTATGATATCTACCTGTGCCTCCTTTTCCACCTGCTCC
>NW_026940718.1:0-12637 GCF_032062105.1 Saccostrea cuccullata | reverse complement strand
CCCCCCCCTCCCTCCTCTCTTAAAAAGACCCAAATCACCTCTAACCCCATTACCGCAGTAAACTAATTCAAATTTTTGCTAAATTTTCTCTCGAAATGTCATCAATCTTCAAATAATTAGCAAAAAATAACATTTCATGACTTTCAAATCACTTTAAAGTGTAAAAATTGGGGTCTCTATAGGGAAAAGACCACTAATTATTTTCCCATAGAACTCCGTACAAACCTTAGGCCCTCTCAGTACTTTACTATGACAATTTCAGAAAAATCTTTAGCATCATTTCAAACTTTGTTCTAAGCCCTAACAAAAAATACTGAAAAAAATATATGGTCCCATGGCGTTTATAGGTCAAAATTGCAGTTATTTTCAACTTATAGAGATTCGCAGTAAATAACACGCGGCATAAAAAATCAACCCCCACTCCTAAAATCTTCCCTGGTATTTCTATAGTTTCTGTAATATTCCCTCATCCCATCATTTATTTCAAAGGTCATTAATTTTACTTTAAAATGAAAACAATTAAATACCTGATTTCAGCCAATGGCGTAACGCCTACCCATTCAGTATTCGGTTTAATGTTCCATAACAAACAAAGCCATGTGGTCATCCGGGGATTTGGTGCTCTCTTTCCTGTTGCTAGTGCTCAGTGTCGCTCTTAATATAATATATAGAGAAAAAAGCGACTCAAATCACTGGCTTTTGCGCATGCCTGGGGTTTTTAGTCGCTTCAAATCAAAGCAGTGATCCACTGATTTTAATTCCACGGTAATACTATCCGAGGTCATAGATTCTTATGTTTTCTTTATTTATTTTAATCTTTAAAGACAAATAAAATTTTTAATTTTAGAACTTTCATAGTTTTTTTTTACTTCGTATAGAATTATTAAGGGAAGAAGGGCCCTTAGCTGAAAAAATACATGTCGTTCAATTTTTTCATAGTTTGTATATCCTTAATTTAGTATGTCCCACATATATTAACGCAGATATATCAATTTTAGGTTTCTAGACTTATTTTTGAGATATTGAGTAACTAATACTATACCCCACAGTGTCTGAGTGGAGTTTTAATTCTCAATGTTTCTGGGCCCATTTATCGGTCCATAATGGATATTTTTCAGTATAGATAAAAATATGTCAGCTTAAACATGTGCCTTTTAAAATATTTCAGAGTATGAACAGGGTTAAAACTTCGAGAAAGCATTATTCTTTTGTCACATTGCATCTGGAGACGGAAATTACGTACTTTTTAAGACAACTTAAACAACAAAAAAATTAATATGAAAAAAAAAAAATCCTATCATTCAGTATTTGAAAATTTACGTTGAAATGCAAGATCGTCATGTTATTAATTAACTGTAAAAATATCGATTGATGAAGCTGAGCTCAATATTGCACAGGAAATAGTTAAACAAGATATGAGCTTGAGAAAAACGTGTCATGTTTACATTTCTGGAGTGCGGGAAAACCCAACTATGACGTCATACTTTGCGAAATAAGCGAAATAAGACATACCTACAAAATATTTCCGTCAACAACCATGTAAAAATATTTTTTTTGCTCTCTTATTCAAAAAATACCTCACCATGTACTGATCATGACCCTTTTTTATGATAATACTATCCGCGTTTCATCGTGTATAATCTTACTGTACTGAGAGATCCACTGTGACGTCAACTTTGACGTCAACGACTCGTTGGACGCGCAGTGTAGGAAAACAAGAGTGGATCAATCTGTTCCGTAATTTAATACTATTTGCAAGAAAGTTTGTATGTTTTTAAATATTTTTATAAAAGATGTTGAACTGAAACAAACGGTCAAAAAATTATACAAGTACTGTTGTTTCAATCTTGTTTTGTACATATTTTTATCAGAGATTATGGCGTAATTAAAAAAGTCTATATTACAGAAAATAAACGTCTGCGCATTTAATCTGTAAATTGAACAGATACTTGTACATGTATATACAAAAGAAGAAAAAAACATGCTACAGTCCCTCAGTCATTTTATTAATTTTTAGATACCAATATCTATTAACGTGATATGAAATTAGAAGTGATTTATGGAGCTTTGCAAAGAACATTGAAGCACATTGAGAGGTACAGTGGACCCTCATTTATCCGGACGCTTTGGTTCCCAGTCAATTTGTCCGGATATGTGAAGCATCCGGATATCTGAATCACCAGTTAAACAAGACAATATAACATTTAAAAATTTCGTTCCGATGAAAAATCGTCCGGATACTGAAGCATCCGGATATCTGAAGGTCCACTGTATATAATTAAAATTGTTGCATGAAAATATTTAATTTTCAAGCTTCATTTAAAGACTTTTTGAATTAAATTTTAAATTAAAGGGTTGTCCTTCCTGGCTGAGGGTCGGTGTCCCTTAATAACTAACAAACGCAGCTCCACATGGTCGATTGATACCGATTAAAAGTGTGAAGGGAGGTACACCGTGAACTGAAGTCTGGCAACGAACCATAAATATCTGTATTTTACCAAAATATAAGGTGAAAAAAATTATATAAGTTCTCTCGACCAGTTCTTATTTAACAGATAAATTACGTGAATCACGTATAATTATGAACAAATAAAGAATAAAGAAAAAAAAAATTTGAAAGGTCAAAGAAAGCTTAAAAAGTCTACTACAAGTAGAAATGTAAGATTACTTTAATTATCAATGAGAATATAAATCCAGACACTAATTATTATGAATAAATTAACTATGAGCATTGGGGATTTAGATCGTTTGCCAAAGTTGGAGCTACTGGGTGCCCACTGAGTGCATTTACATGTATTTATCATGCTTATCAAATGCTACACGTAGACTCAGGTCTGTCAGAAAAATGCATACTGTTTTTTTTTTCTATAAAAGATGAAAGTAAACAGAATTATTGTAGAGAAAATAAAATATTTGAAACTGACTATCGCTGATTTCAGTCGCTCTTCAAAATAGCGGTTTCAACCTCTATCAGAACTGACTTATATATATCATCTAAAAATAATTATACAGCAAAAGACACTGGTTTAATTGAAAAAAAAAATTAAGGTATCATAATTTAATCATTTTAAAGGGAAAAATCGTAGAAAAAAAATATTTTGAATTAGTTATGAGCATCAGTGATAAGTGTCGCTCTTCAAAATGGCAGTTTCATATTTTCTCAGACCTGACTTATTAATCCTCTTTAAAACAATTATACAGTAAAATTTCACGCCGGTTTCAATTGATATAGATGATTTTAAGTATAATTCAATAATTCTAGAGGAAAAAATCGTAGAAAATAATTATTTTGAATTACCCTGGAACTAAAAGTGAGAGGCCTGCCAGGGATGAGCCTGGGGTGGGGTGTTTAAACCAAAGACCTTTAAAAAGGGAGGAATAAGGCAGTCAGCCCAGTTCGATCGCCAGTGGCTGTATAGCTCAGTTGGTTGTTTGAGCACCTGGCCAAAGATTTATGGGGCCACGGTTTGAATCCAAGTATGGTCCGCACCGTTTTTCTCCTCTCCCATCAAAAGGAAAAGATCCGAAGGGGACATCAGATCATTAGAGAGAAATTACTCCTACTCTCAGCATAGCCCTAGCAATACTCATTTTCTTATATCTGTATTGTCTTCACTTTTTTTCAGAATAATGTTTAGCAAAAAGTATAATAAATGTTAGTACAGTAGGAAAAAATGTATTTTAAGAGAAATTTTATTTGATCAAGCCATTCAATTGAATGTCAGGATAAAAATTCTTGAATATCTTAAACAATTGTCAATCTGTCATTAAACGCTTACAACCTGTGTACAAACTTACTGCACCTTACTCGCATAAGAAGTGTAAATTGGGTAAAATTATTTTATTAACAGGCAATTATACTATCCTGTTTTGTCTTTATTTGTTCTAAAAAGTTTGAAATATATTACTTAACAACATCTAAATAAGTTAGAAATACAATACGCCATGATACAAATAATATTTAAAACAAAAGCAACAAATATTTACACGAATCTGCCTTTTGTGTTAAATAAATATTTTTCAGCGTTTACAGTTTATTAAAGAGAATCACAAAAATATTTTACGAATTTGAAGGGGAAGGTTATCTTAAAAAAAACAAGGGTTCTTTTAAAAGAAAACAAGTATAGAATTTAACTTTCATCGAGAAGACAGAATAAAGATCTAGAAATGTCAATACTTTATTCTGTGTTTATCGAAAAAATGTCAAACAATTTAATTTTTAGCCGGGGTTTGCTGAAAGGAAAGTCCTGGCTGTAGGCGTCATGATCACCTTTCTTACTATAAATAGCTCAACGAAAAAGAAAACAAGTCTAGCCTTGTCAGCCTCCTACAGTGTAACTCTTGTAAATTCTTCGTCTTAAAATTTCGACTATATCTGGAGGTCTGGTTGTCAACAGAAAGAAAGAAGCTTAGACTGAGAACGTGTTATATATGATGCTACTGTCCCCCGCCCACTAGAGGCTCGATATACAGCTACTCTGCAGTTATGCAAGTTGTCGCCCTTCCCCTGTATAACAGTCACTGCTGTCTTTCTTCAATAAGATCATCTATTTTTAAATTAATAGATGTTGTCATTATTGAAGAAAAGACAGAAACACAAAATTCTTAACTTATTGAATTTATTATATCCTAGCTGTGCCGTATAAGTGGGAACGGCGTTGTATTTTAAATTTAAATTTGTCTGCCATTTCAACTTGGGCAGGCCTCAACATATCAACATTACAACATCAACTCAATGTTCAAATTTAACTGTTCAATACAAATATCACACTTTAACTCGTTTGTATTTCAACTATTTAACACATATCTGAACTTCAACTGTTCAGTCAACATCCTCATTATTCAACAACTAAGCAACCTTAATCAGCAAAACCCCGGGAAACGGCGGATGCTGATTAACAATTTATCTTTATTTACTTTAAGGATATCCGATCCTCAGCCAGGAAGGATAACTCCAAAAATCAATATTTAATTTGAAATGCATCAAAAGGAAGCTTGAAAATGAAATTTTTTCATGGAACAATTTTCATTTTATTCATCTTTATAAAATTCAAGGTTTTTGGAAGTCATAGAAAAGGTCTTATTAAAGTTGACATTTGTACCCCATAAAAGGAAAAAAAATCTACAGCTTTAGAGAAATAAGATTTTCTTGAATCCACGCTTAGATACCAATGTTTATTAACATGATATGAAATACAAAGTGATTTGTGGTGTCTTGCAATGATAGCAAAAGCCTTTTACAGTATGTAGTATAGAATATATGGCGGAAATAGAAGACAAAAAATACCAAATAAGTATAAAAATCATGACAATTTCTTTGAATGCCTGGATAACTGTCGTTTTTAAACCTAAAATATATTTGTTAATCAATTTGCAATTAGAAAATGCATTGCAGAAATTCCAATTCGCTTTTTCTGCAAAAATATAGGAGGTTTGGCAATTTTCCCTATATAATATGATTAACTTTAATCTTTAACTGTAAAGAAATTCTGTGGATAAATTTACATAACTTTGTGGATTCAGAGATACTTTTATGAGAAATTTTAATTACTTAACTGCTAATTTTATAAACCTGAGGATCAGACTACCTTAAGTTACCTTGACCCAGGGAAACGGCGGTCAAAGTTTGATAAATGTCATAGAATTTTAAGCAAATGTTCATTTTCTTTTCTTGATAATAATAAAGGTGCCACGCAATCCAACACATGGACATCAAACCTCAAGTATTTGATGTCCACCCCCACCAAAGTGGGGAAGTGACACATTATAAGCCAGTGCCCACCTTTTTATTTAACTATACGGGTAAACATGCCCCCCACTCCCTGACTAAACTTTTCCAAAGCTCCCTGTAAAGTGTTTAAAAAAAAGACTGTTGCCTAACTCTGATAGGTGTACCCCATCTTCCCTAAATAGTTCCTTGTGATTTTGCTTAATATCATTATATTTTATATACAACCCGCCATTTCCCAAAACTAAATTAGCTGCGAAAGTGTTAAGCCTAACACGAGCTCTTTCGATAGCATTGGTGTCTTTAGAAAATCTTCAATTATTTCTTGGTAAAATTTGTGACCAGATAATCTTTATTCCCTTGAACTTTTGCAAAATAAAATCAACAACTTCAGAAACTAAATTTCTGATCTTGTAAAGCGGTTTGCTTTCAAGGTCATTACCCCCACAGTGAAGAATAAGATAATCTGGTTTATCTTTAAAACGTGAGATATGATTTAGTTTTTCTTTTAACGTCGCTAAACGAAGGCCTGAGTATCCCAGTCACCATATCCAAATACCTAACCTTTCTAATCCAAGGTTTTGTCCACCCGATCTTAATACTGATGACAGAAAAGCCCATCTGATTTTGAGGTCCCCAAATACCATACACTAGAAGCTACATTTGTATTGTTGTGTGAAATATAAAACATTATAAAATAAATTGAATTGTAGTCTACTGAAGGAATTTTTGTGCATGGGAATTCTTATATATGACTTATAAGCTGCAGACTTCCACCTGGCTGATGTTTTATTACATCGTCTGAATAACCAGCAATTGTCTGTGCTGTTGTTCCCCCTATCCTAAACGAGTGTGTTTTATGAGGCTTTGACTCTATGTTACAAATTTTCAGTGTTTTTTTTTTAAGTACAGCTGTAAATTGACATCTTGAAAGCGGAAAAGCATCAAAATGATAAAACAATGGCCCCTCTGCATAGGAAGGGCATATCGATAAATATCGATGTAATTTTTTAACTTGGCATAAGGGCCCGCCTGTTGCGGAGAGTACAACTTCGATCCTTTTCTGACACTGATCTGTTTTACAATATTTTAATATTATTTTTAGAGAGTTATCTTTTTGGATTTTAATATCATTTATACCTAAATTGTCTTTAGCCTGTTTATTTGATGAGACAATTTCCCTTACACGAAAACAAACAAAGAAATGTCAAAGTGTAATTTGAAGTAAATGATAAAGTTTTATTTGAATCTCTACAGGACAAAAGAAGTCCATTGTTACTTGTTGAAAGAATCCCTGAGGTTATCGGTAAACGTGAATCAGGCTTGGCTCTTGTTCACTTTTTTCCTCTAATATTTTAGCTATAATGAAATTGTGGTTGGGGTCATCAAAAATGTTTAACTTGCATTTGAAACTTATTGCTAAGACATTTTTTGAGCGTATTGTGGAATACGCCAGAACTATAAAGAGGATGCTGCTATAAGTTCTTCAATGCCTGACACCTTTGGCGGCCAGGAAGGCTCTATGTTTTGCTTTCGCAAGTGAGTTAAGGCTAAGTATTGAAATTTCTATACAAAATATCCTATTAAAACCTATCACTGCTCTACCTACTACACAATGTGAAGTCTTGTTTTCTACTACATTCTTGGAACCCACGACATACGATAGCCAGTACACAGTATGACGTCATATTATGACGTCACCGACATCTACTTCACACGTTTATATGAAACATCAACAAAATCGCGTCGGCGCAAGGGCACACTTTGCTTTTTTTAAAAAATACTAGGTATTAAAAGACGTAGAATATTCAAATGATTTAAGATATTGCTGCAAAAATGTCGACAATGAAATTGTTTAGGTACTATTCATTCAGTTTTAAGTTTAAATAGTCCAGTGTAAGTTTCTTAATTTTTTTTATCGATGAAGAAGGTGCATAGGATTTGTGCAGCAATTAAAGTAATTCAATGTTCTCGTTAACATTATACATTATTCATTTTGAATTAAATAGGAGATGCCCTTGCGCCAACATCGTTTTGTTGATGTGTATTTTACATTAAATTGGAAAGAACAATGACGTCATAATATGACGACATAATGTGCACTTCCATTAACATACAGCGGATGCTAAGTATGTTTAAGAAAATCAATTTGAACTTTCTCTGTACATAAAATAAACAAGTAATGTATTTTTATTACCTCATTTGCATAGAAACACTTATGTTTAACCTTAATCCTTGTGTTAATCTTAAACTGTCAAACTTAATTAGTGTCGTGCTGTACGTTTCCTACGTGTTCTTTAATATGGATGCGGTCTGCAGATCGCTACCTGCTATCGTATATCAGATGAAGAAATATCTTTGAATTTCGATCCGCGAATCTCCGTGCCTTTAGTGCTACCCCACGAAATAGACCCCTCTGTTTACGAGAATAAGAATCAGCAACTTGACTCTCCCTGTCTTCAATAAACTTTGCTCGAAACGAAAAATTAAATTTCATGTATTTCATGATAAGTATTCTTTATAAAAACATAAATCGCTTTGATTTAGACGTTTGAGAATTAATAATTTGAACTTATGCTTTAATGTCAGTACGAAAGAGCACTTTCTTGCTGCTTAATGCAGGTCCCTATAATGTAATTTCCAGCAAAACCGGTACTAAAATCGAGACATGTTATATCCCTCATAATATTTTTAAAATGTCAATGTTTTGGCCAGTCAAAGTATACCCATTTCCAGCAAAAAACGCCTCGCATCCCACCTAACAGGACTCCGAACTATCTGTAAATAAATCTAGAAAATGGTTACTTGACCAATGACTTTCTAGGAAATAGAATGTCCCATTTAAATTGATCAAAAATCTTAACCACGTTCTTAAAGGCAGAGATTTTAAGCACCGCCTTCAAAAATACCTGGTCTGGGTAGCCCTGTCAATCAAGTGCATGCAGGTCCATCATTGGATGCTGGAACTTGATTGACACTTACTTACTAGTCCTTGTGTATACCCTGTACACCTTGCTTGACACTCGTGGGGATCTTCAAATTAACTTTTGATCCTTTGATGTTTACCAAAAGGGTATAGAGAAATTGCGTTACAATGAAAATTTTTTGCTTGGTTTTGTGAATTTTAAAATACCTTTAGTATTTGAAAGGATGATAATATGATATAAATTTAAAAAAAAATAAACTTCGGTTCATAAACATTTTTTCTGATGAAATTTTTATATTGGTTTTAATATGCTAAACAGTAACCTAAAGTGAAAATGTTATTGTTTAAGATTAGAGCAACATTGTGTGAAGTAAATAAGTTTAAAAATAAATATTTATAAATGTTTCTAATCACGGGTAACATATTTTTCTTTGTTATTCAGATAAAAATTTACAAGCAATCTTTTTTAGCATGCTTCATGGTGACAAAGAATAGGTTAAACCTAGATTTTTTTTTATGAAATAGAGTTAACACGACTTTCTTTTCATTTAATAGAGGGGATCCTAGGGATGAATGAAATAAGTCTAATTTGGTTGTTTCTCCTGGAGTTTTTTTTATTAACACATACATTAACATCTAAAATAATATTTGTTGTAATTTTTGAAATTATAGTATGATCTTGCCTTGACTGTGACCTATATGCTAAAAATAGTTTTTTTCTGAAAACTTTAACCTTCGCCATTACTTTTGACCATAAAAGATAGAGACGTCATATTTGTTATGCATACACCATTGATAAAGCTCTTTAAAATAACACCATGATCAATGACGTAATGACCTTGACTGTGACCTATATGCTATATATAGCTTTTGTTGCCGCCGGGCGCAGTGTTACACAGACACATCTTGTTTCTAACCTAAAAAGATATTTGGACTGGTCCTATAGTTTTTCATGGGCAATAGGAACACCTAATTCTGAATACATCGTTTGAAATTTGTTCATAAAGGTTTTACAATAATCTGTATCATTCCTACGATCAAAAATGAAATTGTCAAGATAATGATCGAAAGATAATAAACCTGTTATAGCGACAATTATTCAGAGAAAAAATGTGGAATGATTTATTTCAAATTAACTAAGTTTCCGAAAAACCCATCGGTAGGGATTGTTTAACGTCTCACAGTGGGATTCGAACTTGTGACGTAAGGATTGACTCCTTACTTCGCGACTCTAGAGCAGATGCTCTGACCACTGCGCCACGTGAATGTTTTACATGTAGCTCAAATACTGTTCGCTATCTCTACATATTTCATTCTGCCAACTCTTTTTTATCTCTCAGACATTTTATCTATTGATGCATTTATTTAGACTATTTATTGAACTTGTATAAATATTTAACCAAATTGCAAGGCATTTGGTTAATTTTTGGCACTTTCCTGAGCATTCAAAATGGGACAGTGGTAAACACAATACACGAAAAATGGCTACGTTTGATGACGTTACGGCGCACGAGTATATATTATTGAAATAATATATACTCGTACGTAACTGTATGTTTCAAATTGGTAGACCAAGTCTCGGAAAACTATAGAAAAGATTTGATAGCGGTATATACGATATACATGTTTTTCTATGTAAAATTAAAGAAAACAAAGACATCTTTCTACATTCAATAACACCCTAGTGTGTGATTTTTTGTTCAAAATTTCGAATGAAAAAAATTAGGTTACGTGTGAGAGAGATAAATGTTTATATAAGCATTTTCCCTAATTGACATTTGTGTATTTACAATTATGATTTGTAGATAATTATTTGCTCTCTAAATTACAATGATTGTTGACAAATGAATGATATTGACAATAGACAATAAACTGAGGGAATAATTATTTTTTGCATTTCTATAAATAGGGAAAAAAGTCATGAATAAGTTAATCGTACGTTAGACCTTATAATAATAAAGGTAAGTGCATTTTTCAGCGTAATAAATATCTCATGCATACAAATCTAATAATAAAATAAAATTAACGCTTATGGTAAAAATTGAAAATGAGTATTCAAGTTCGAAAGAAATTTGTACTTTCCATCAGTTTTGAATTCATATCAAAATTTATATTTAAATATGTGATATTTCTACCGTATAATCCTTACTTTGTTGGCTTATTGTGTTGTAATTAAAATTCGATCTATTCGGGTTTTCTTTTTCAGGCATGACTTTACAGAGAACAAATCCTTTCCTAATATTCAAAAAATAGTTAGGATCTATTAAGATTTCTTGCGAAAAGGCGTTTTAATTAGATACATATGTACTTCAAAGTTAATTATGCCAAACCTTTAAACAAAAACTCGGGAAAATAAATAAAACATTCTTTTGATAATAATTGAATAATCGCACTTCACAAATGATTTATATTGGTATTATTAGACCATCTTAAATCTGTCGGTAACCTGCTCTTTATTATTTAAACGCATTTTTCACTGTGAAACATTACCTGATATGTTTTTCAATGCACATAAATAGGTTAATTTTTACTGCAATGACGTCATGTCGACAAGTTCGATGCGATCATTGCATAATTTGGTTTTTAACTTGCTATGTGGGATTTAATTAGCAACTATTTTTAATGCATTGATAGATTTTGTTGTTAATAATTATGATAAGACATCTTAAAATGGAAATTATTTCATTATTTGGTATTATGAGAAAACAATTTTGTGTTTCACAGTAGACTTTTAATGCATAAATTAGATCCCGTCCCTTATTTCAGCGTTAACAATGCTGCGTACTTTTAGGGGAAAAATATCAAATATCGAAAGTATGGATTTTATTATACTTTAAATTATACATATATTGATGGATTGTAGTTAATCAGGTGCAAGTGGCATTTATATCAACTGTTAATTTCATCCTATTCTATCATCTATGCGTAAAATATTACAGCGTTAGTTTCAATTTATAATGGTATAGGTAAGCTCTTCATAAATGCACGAGCTTGCAAGTCCAGAAACTCCTTTATCACATAGCTAATACCTATCTTATTGATCTATTTATTTCAAATCAATAACTGTGAGTATTTAGATTATTTAAGATTTACTATTTTTCCCTATATCATATAATAAGCTTTGAAAATAAATTTTTAAGAAGCACGTTGGTTACATACACCCGACGTTGAGAATTCAGAGAAATTTTTGTGAGTATTTTAAGAGGCAGTCCACTGAAAATCAGGCAGGGTTGTATTAATAGGCGGCACATCGAATGTGACGAATATTTGAAATTTTACTGAAAACAATATCAATGTAGTCCAAATGGAATAATGTAATCGAAGACTTGTTTTAAAATTGCTTATTTAGTAAAATATCCTTTTGTTTCGTGTTCTTGAATTCCCCTATATAAACCATTGAATTTAGGTCAGAAACAACGAACTGTAATTTCCAATACTTATTTAACAGGACTATAATTCATGCTGAACTAAATCTAAAAATATTTCGTCTTTCAGTTTCAAAAATAAAATTGGTGGGCAAAACACTTTCGATAGTAGTTTTCTGTCAAAATATATAGACGTTTTTATGAAATTTTGCGATGTAAGAGTTATCTCCCGTGGCATCGGTAAATCTGCTAAACACATTACTATCGAAATCCTAGTGAAATATTTAGAATATATACAGAAAATAAAATTATTTAACAAAAACTTACTACTTTATTTTCAAAATAGAATTCATTTTCGCCTCCAAACGTAATATTTAGATTAAGATTGGCAGTATTATTCAGGTTGAATCCACGTTTCCATTGATGTATCAGTGACGTCATATACCTGATTAATATTGCGTCACAATTAAATAGTTACAAGTTTTCCAAAGAAGTTTGTAAATTTTTTGCATAAAAGCGCAAATAAAACGATTAAAAATAAATAATTTCTCTTTTTCTGTTCAATTACTTTTCAGAGTGCATTATCCTTTAAATAATCATATATTTTTATATAAAATG
>NW_026940717.1:0-12592 GCF_032062105.1 Saccostrea cuccullata | reverse complement strand
TTAATATTAGGGACCTCATATGTTTTTCCTCCTCCCTTCCGAATGACATCAGTCCCTGGAGTCAAATCTCCATTCAGATACATCTTCATGGTGTATCGTGTACGTCTGGAAGACTTTCCCATTGAAGGACCACAAACGTCAAATAAAATGACGTCATCTCCGGACCGAATCGCCACAGCACAATTGCAGGCTGCAACCCTATTACAACGGCGATAAAACGTTCGTACCTGAAAAAAAAAACTTTTTCATATGAAATGGATCTATCATATAAAAAAGAAAAGTAAAATATTATGCCCATTATTTTCCTAAGATTGAAAAAAAATGGTCTTCAACGTGTGAAATAAAAATGGTATTTAAGAACACATAAATATCTCTACCATTAATAAACAATTTATATAATATCGTGGAGAAGAGCCACGCGTGTATTTATTGATGACAAACAAGTTGATGAAAAAAGAATATCAGCAGTCTCGTTTAAAGTCACCATTTCTTAGTTCTATGGTCGATACAATGACCTTGTCAGTAATTGCAATTTATTATTGAGTTAAATGCTGACTGATGTTTTTATACTAATTGTTAGTCCATTATTTATACACTGAATTGACGACGGATTTTCCGTTATTTTCCGACAAGGAGCACACTGCGGGTGTGACAGGTCGGCAGGGGATGCTCACTCCTCCTGTGGCACCTGATCCCACCTCTGATGTTTCGGAGGTCCGTGTTTGGTCTTCTCCTGTTTTGTATGGTTTTATGGAATTTTGATTTTGAATACTGTTTGTTATCTCTATATGTTTCATTGTTTGAAAACTGAAAATAAATATATTTGTGTCATTATTAGACACCTGTCGTACCTCATAAGGCAAGGTTCTGTGTCTGTACAGAATGAATTCTCCCTCAAGGTAGACGTCGTAATATCTATAAACAATAAGGGAAATACCTTTCAATTAATTTTCAATAGTACAATCCAAACAATGCTTTCAAGTTCAATTAAAAAAATTCATACTTTTAATTTTTACTCTATCGAGATTCGTTTCTATTGGCCAGTATGTGATTTGCTTACTATAGGATCAGGAAAATAAATACGATTATCAATTGTTAATGTTAAAATTTTACCTAATAAACAAATATTACCATCCGAATAGTAAAAAAAAACGTATTTTCTCACTTTTTATCGAATGTTGTCATATGGGGGTCGTTTATTGAAGAACATAATGCTACTTTATCTCCATCAATGACTGTCACCTAAAATATATGTAAATTTGAAAAGCATTCTCATATTTTTAAGAATGTTTTATGTGCATTTCATTATCAGATCTCAAGACTATTTCCTTGGTATACCTGTACAGTGGAGATTTCCCTGGTTTCATTCGGGGTTTTGAGAGATAAACGGATATTTCGCCTTTGGTCTCTATCCCTCAAACTGTCTATGGAAGCTTTGACGGATATTAAAACTCCAGATTGCCAGTTGTCCTTGTTGATCATATGAGAACATGGTTTTGTGTGTAGATTGTCTATACCAAAGACAGCTTGGCTTACAGGAAAACCCCTACATTTAAATTCCCGTCCTGACAATTAAAAGGAGAATTTGATGAATATTTCTTTCTCTCTCTCTCTTCCCCATAATCTTAATGTGCATATTTGATTGTACGAGAGAGAGAGAGAGAGAGAGAGAGAGAGAGAGAGAGAGAGAGAGAGAGAGAGAGAGAGAGAGAGAGAGAGAGAGAGATTTCTTTTAAAAATTTTTAATAGGGTAAACTAATAATGAAAATAATGAAAAACTATAATGAAACTACAGGTACTGTGAGCAATGAGCTCATTAAATGATACCTCCCGCCTCCCATAATGTCCATGTGTTGCTATATATTGTTTTACGGTAATGTATAAAGAGGAATAACTCGTCCTATCAAATGTTATCGAGAAGCTTCTATATGTGACGTCATAGGTAAACAATAATGGCAATGTCCATGTTTTGCTATGGGAAACCTAAAATACGTGTCGAATAAAAAAGTAAAATAGGTGGTGCACAATGGCAATATGTAATAAAGATTCTGTGAAAGTTTCATTTAATTTAACTCAGTAGTATAAGAGGACTTGCAGATAAATGTAAGAGATAAAGCGAACAGACGGACAGACGGATATCCCGATTACTATATACCCTCCCACTCTTCAAGCGGGGGGTAAATTATACGAATCACCCTGATGTTTTTAAACATTCAAAATACATTATGTTTGAAGGATTACCCTTGACAAGCTCAGTAGTGATTTCCACTTTGCATGCATTAGCCCTCAGTTCTTTATAACAAAACAATCTAGGAGGGATTGTACTGGTGACGTTTATGGTGGCAGGCCCTGACCTTTCATGGACAGTTATTTGCGTGCCACTTTCCACCTATGATAAAAGAACAATATCACTGAATTTGATGTACATTTTAAAATGTAAACCCTTTGATATTTTTACCAACTGTTTATAAGCTGTTGATATAAGAATCACAAAGATATTGCTGTAATTCTGAACACATGCAAACCATGTCTTTTACTTATTGTTGATGGAATTAGCATAGAAAATTTGGATTGATTAATCACTCCTCAATCATAAAAACAAAGTTAGTTGATTAAAAAAAAATTGAATGAAAACAAAAATAAATAAAAAAGAAAAACATGGTTTGCTATTAAATACTTGTTTGATAGTAAATATTTGTTTTACCTGTACTTTTGCAATGATAATATTACTGTTTCTCAGCGAACCTCTGAAGCCAGAGCAGTTTCCAGGCATACAGGGAGTGACGGTACATCCAATCTACAAATGAATGAAAATTGAATATCGTGACTAAACAACAAAAAGTTGAATTTATCATTGATATCAATAATGTATCCACACCTCTTAACAATTTGTTTAACGTCCTATGCAAGCAAAGCCACTTTTAAAATGCATCACATGAAAAATAAATTACAAAGGAGAAGCACGTGTAAAAATTGCTTTATTAGGAAAGACCATTTTACATTGATTTTATAAATAAAACTAGAAGTACTGTGAGCGAAGAGCTCACTAAATGATACCCCCGCCTCCCATATGGTTATAACTGGTGAAAAAGTCCATGTTTTCCTGTGGCCGGGAAACCCAAAACATGTGTCGGATCAAAAAGTAAAATAGGAGGTCACAATGGCAATATATAATCTGTGAAAGTTTCATCAAATTTCATTCAGTGGTATGAGAGGAGTTGCGGATAAGAGATGATTAACAGACGGACGGACGGAATTATATTAATATAAAGCGGCAAAAACGTACAGTTGAATTTTCAATCTTTCAGTTATTACCTGGTCTCTAAAGAGAAGAAGAGGAATGTGCGTTTCTTCCAACAAGCTCTCTGTTTTGCTTATCGTCACTTTTTCCTCTTTTATCATGTCAGAATTATAGTACCAATTTACGAGGAATTCAATATCAGTGAAATTGGTATCAAAGTCACAGAGGAGGCTTGTTTCTTGAGTAGTTTCATTGACTTCGAAGGTTAAAACGGGATCCTTGTCTAAGTGAAAAGCTAGAAGGTAAAAAAATGCATGTTAATTAATTATTATAATCTTCAAATGACACACTTTTAGGATAAAGTCTTCACTTAGGTAAACTATGCCTCTTTATTAAAATATTTTTTTCATCTTCGAATGAAGTAAAACACTTTTAGTTTAGGATAAGGTCATCACTCATGTCAACTTTGATCAAAAACAGTATGCATCGGTGCTTATCAAAAATATAAGTACGGAAAAAGTACGGAAAATAGGAGTTTTTTTTACTCATTCAGAACTAAGACTTAAGTAGATTCAGTAATAACATTCATCAGTAGCCTACTATATTTCATTAAAAAATCCATGTCTGAGAGGTTTGCAAAGACCTGTGACCGGAGGGTCGTGTGTTCGAACAAGGACCACGACTGACCTTAGTCGATTAAAAATTGGATGCAATGTGTTCCTTCGCCATGCGCTCGGCACCTGAAGTGAAAGTTGGGTCCTTCAGATGATACCTTAAAAACCGAGGGCCCGTGCCACGGTAGGCGTTGGTACGACAAAGAACCCTCACTGCTCAATGGCCCAGAGTGCCGAGTAAAGGTCTAAATTTTAGATTAAATGGTGACGTCTCTATATAAACTAGAGGTACTGTGAGCGATGTGCTCACTAAATGATACCCCCCGCCTCCCATATGGTTATAACTGGTGAAAAAGTCCATGTTTCCTGTGGCCGGGAAACCCAAATATGTGTCGGATCAAAAAGTAAAATAGGAGGTGCACAATGGCAATATGTAATAAAGATTCTGTAAAAGTTGCATCAAATTTCATTCAGTGGTATGAGAGGAGTTGCAAAATGGTCCCCAAAGCGTAACAGACGGACGGACGGATTTAAATTACTATATATATATATATATATATATATATATATATATATATATATATATATATATATATATATATATATATATATATATGTATAATGAAAAATTCTTGAAGGGGATTTAAAACAACATACAATCAATCAATCTTCCAATAGCCTTCAAACATTAAGTATTCATGTTTCCTTCTTTACAGTGATTGTTATTTCATCAGAACAGTATTGGAAGTTTATTATTTCACTCATGTTATTTGCGAAAAAATTAATTAAGGAATAGCAACATGAACAACCATTCCTCAGAAATAATCAAGATATTTCATAGATTCCTATTTATATAAATAATTTAAATAATGTTTTCCATAGTAAGTGCTAAATAATCAGATTTTGTAATAATTTAATGTGCATTTAAAAAAAAAATTCATATAAAATAACATGAAATTATATATTAGAGCACTGATGAAAGCTTTATCATTTGTAGATCGATGTTTTTTAACGCCATTTCTAAGTCAAAAAAATATATCAATCCATACATGAGATTTTTTTGTTTGTGTTATACTTGAACACTTTGATTTGTTTTGTGCTTGATATAGGAAACCAATAAAAATCTTGTTGCGGGGATTTTGTCGTGTGTTTGGTCAAGTATTTAAAAATCAACTGAGAGGTTGTTTTTATGAATCCAAGTAATCATAAAATGTATCGCAAAATATTCTTTCGATGAAGAAACACACATGTGTAAAATACAAATTTTCCATTTAAAATAATTATTTATCAAACAAAGACAATACAATGCTATCTTATAAACACAAAAACGTACTTCTTTTCATTTTCATTATTAATTTTGGTACATGAATAAACTTACTATTTCTTTGACACATATACGTTCTTTTTTCGTTACATCCGAGATCATTCCACAGACCAGATCCTATGTAAGCTGTTAGACAGTCTTGGTTTTTGGAATTGTTAGGCTGATCTGTGAACAGAATTGTTAAACTAACAATCAAAAAATAAAAATAGAAAAAATATCAATTGATAGCTCCCCATCTCTACTATTTGTAGATTTTCAAGGATCCGTTCCTTATTACCAGATATCAGGGGTATATGTGTTTATAAAACCAGTTAAAAGCGTTTTAACAGCATAAGCTATTTCAGACAACCTTTCTAAATCTACCAAATTCACTTACATCTCAACCAGAAGGTGGAACTCCACAACATTGTTGTTCCAGACCAAGCCCACGTGCCTTCTCTGTGTCTATCAAATCCTCCGATCCAAAAGTCAGCCCTATTGTACAGTCCTGCAAATTTTTTTAGTCGATTTGTTAATCCTTAAATTCTTACCGTAATTCTTCATTAATACAATTTAATTTCAATATAAAAACCCATCACTGTTCCTTAACCCGTCAGACACTACGTACAAAACATTTAAACTATATTTACCGTTTACGAAAGAGTGTTCAGCAGAGTTTTTTATGCTAACGAGAACGGCTGTGTTGGCCTGACAATCTTTCATGGCGTTGTTCCATGTCAGTTGAGATGTGAAGTGTTTGTAACAATGTCCGTCTTTCACGGCCCAGGAAGAGTCACAGAAGGACAGGAAAGCTTTCAATAAGACACATAATTAAAGAAATGTATCTATCTTTATTAATACTTGGGCTAAAATTATAGATGTGTGATCATTACTTTGTTTGAATGCTAATTGTTTTGAAAAAAATCACTTGACTTAGAATTTCTGCTGAATTGTTACTAACGTACTTCTCTTTTTACAGACAAATGCTCTCTCTTGGCTACAGTCACGGTCACTCCATTTTCCTTGATTGTTTATGATAATACAGTGTTCAACATTGCCCTGGTTATCTGGTTCTTCTGTAAAAAATATCACATAGGAAAGATCACTCGACCTCAGCCGCCAACAAAGTATCATCAATTTCTCAGACTACAAAACTACGATCAAGTTAACGTACAACGATCATAAACAACACAAAATACGGATCCCTGACAACACATTGGAATAAGGAGTAACCAATCCGAGTTGCTCAATCAGACTGCTGTGTGGCAGCTGTATTCATGTACAAAATACGTTAAAACCGTTTATACGTGTGCAAGTAATATCTGCGATATTCACGGATAACTGAAGCTCGCGCATCTTCAGTTGAAAGTAATCAAAATTGGTGAAAACTAATACAACATTTTATATCCCTAGCCTTACTAGTATTCCAGTTAGTGTAATTCCAGGATTGGTGACTGCCATACCACAACCACTGGCCATTTATGAAGATATCAGAGGCACCTATCCAAACATCCGTTCCATTGACGAAATCTGAAAATATACACATGCATATGTAAAAAGATGTTGAACTTTATTATAACGTAATAATTCTATTCATTAATAAGTTTTAGATATACCAAGAAATAACTGATTTTTCAAGAAATAACTGATTTTTCATGGGGTTTGATTTAATTTGTTAACATGTGTTACGAGACCATGAATTAATATCCTCAATAAAAAGTAAAGAATTTCATATTCAAAACAAATCACAAAATCACAAACCAATTTTTTTTTCTCAATTAACCAAAGTTTGACCCTACGAAAATATTTTATTTAATGAAATCATCATCATCATTTTATTTTAAAGAAACGTAGTAATTTACATGTTCTTTTCAAATTACCTTCATCGTAGAAAATGTTTATTTAAAATTGAAATTTTTAACATTTTGAATCTTTGTTTGGTTTTGTACAAAAATCCAAATCCCTTCTTTAAGAATAAATTGTAAACTTCACCTTGCAAGAAATTTTGTTCACTCTCAGAGGCAATGTCCACCAAAATACTATCTTCGAGTTGACAATACCTATAGGCGTCAATCCAATCTTTTACCGACGTGTACAGTCGGTAGCAATTCTTGTCATACTGGGTCCAGTTGGAGGTGCAGGTTAATGGTATCTCTCGATGTTCTATAATATTTGGGATAAAAAAACTGCACGATTAAATAACCATAAAATCAAGAAAATCAAATTGGTTCATTTTTTCATATACTGAACTGACGACGGATTTTTCCATTATTTCCCTATCATCACAAGGAGCACACGGCGGGTCTGACCGGTCGGCAGAGGATGCTCACTCCTCCATGGCACCTGGTCCTGCCTCTGATGTTTTGGAGGTCCTTGTTTGCTCTGCTCCTATTTTGTATTGTTTTATGGACTTTTGATCTGTAATACTGTTCGTTATCTCCATATGTTTCATTCATTAAAATGGATTTGAAGTTTTTAACACAACATGCATTTTTACCTTTGTTTTATGCTGTTATGAAGATTTAACATTTTGTTACCTTTCGAAGAACAAACTGATATATTTTATTTTTCATTACAGAATTATACAGTCTATAGTCAAAAAGAAGGTAAATGAAGGATAAAATTGGTGGGGTTTTAATTCTAAAGTTTTCCTTGAAACGTAATATTAAAATACGAAAAAGCGATAAGTAGCTCAGGGTGCATATACTTTTTTTTTTTTTTTTTTTTTTTTTACAAAATGAAGTTCCCTCAAATCCTGTGTGTTCAGAATTAGTGTCATAATTCATTAAATTTCCAGTATTTATGTTTACTTATGATTGAACACACTTCGTATCTTAGAAACATGTGGATTCATATACTCTACCTGATTAAAATGTTTAAGAAGTTTAATCTTAAACAATAAATAAGTAGAATTCTAGAATTTGTTTACTTTAGTTTCCTTATATTAATTATAGTAATGCTATGAAACAGAATATAATTAGATTTTACAGTTTTTATGTAAAATCTTGCTTAAAATTACTACTTTGGAGTTTTGAAATTTTTACCAACACCTTCCATAATTGCACATTCACCAATGAAAGGGGTGCCATCGCAATATTACACCTAATCATGTTAACGTATAATTTGTGTCTTACCGGTTATAAAGTAAATTTAACTCCTTGTAATAAAATGCAGAACACAACCCGATATCTGTCACAAAAAGTGGAAAGGGGGGTACGATATAACGAGGTGTCATTTAATTTAACAATACCTGATACGTTTATGTTTATTCTTGCTTCGATGAATGTCTCCTATCTATGTAAGAAATTAGAAACCATTTACCTCCGTACCCTTAAACATTTCCAAAAATACTGGTTGAAGTAAATAGCATTTATAAGGGGTATAAGGTTTATCAAAGTTTTATTAACTACAGTTGCTCTAAAAATATTAACTGCATGTATTTATTTTTTTTTTATTTAGATGCTAGATTTCTGCCTATACATTTTAGTTATAAGATTTTATCTTTTTGTGAAGGTATTTTTCATGAGAATGTATCCTGAAACAAGTTTCTATAAAAAATAAAAATTAAACTGAACCCTGCTTATCGTTTTCCTCCTTTCTTATTCAAAATATAGAAAAAATACTTTTTTCTTCTTTAGATTTTTCAATGTAGAATAAAATAAAAATTCAACTGAACCCTGCTTATCGTTTTCCTCCTTTCTTATTCAAAATATAGAAAAAATACTTTTTTCTTCTTTAGATTTTTCAATGTAGAAAAAAGAAGTTTAAAAATTTAATAGGAGTTTGCTTACTAGTAATATGACCAAGAATGCTGATAAAAAGCATCTTTGATAAATCGGCCATCTGAGGTCACCTTTCGGTAACGCTGGTGTGTGCAAACTTTTACTATCGATATTATTAAGCGTGTTTTAAACATTTAAACATGTTTCGTGTAAAGAAGCTATTAATCTGTCATTGTAATATAAATTTACTCAAATAAACATCAGTCCAGTATATCATGCAAATTCATGACTAATAGGTCATGCAAAAATTGTGGGAAAGTGAGAAATATAGTCTGGCTAGGAGATTAAATTAAAGTCACACTTTTAAATTTTATTTTAATATACCCGGTAGTTCAAATTAAGCAAATAATCATCATCAGGTTCTAATGGAGTAAAGAAACAAGTTGAAATATAATATTAGCATGAAAATATCACAGTGAAACATTTAGAGACACTAAGCAAGTTTACTTATTTTAATGAATTAAAGTTTATGAATGCCATCATCATTCGAAGTAAAAGATAAATTGTTTTGTAAACAAGGTCATTATATCAACCTTAGAATGAACAAAAAAATTATCTTCAAATAAGATATGTGATGGCTGATATCTTTATATCATCAACGTATGTAATGCAGCAATGTAAATATTTCTATATATAATATGTATGTTCAGGTGTGTATTGTTTTTATTAAAAATCTTCTTGGGAAATCTTTTTCACCCTTAGAATTTAGCAAAAATAAAACCTGAATGTTAAAGGGTAAATTACAATAATAAGTATTATGGAAGAGGTTTATTTACATACATTGATAGCAATACAACAATTTTCATTTTATACCTCTCAATGTGCTTCAAGGTTTTTTGAAGTTCTTAGAAAGGTCTTATTAAAAATCTAAATTTTTACCCCATAATAGTGTTTTTAAATTATATATTTTAAGAAATTGGGGTTCTTTTAATATAAAAATAGATACCAATGTTTATTAACTTTATGTGAAATTAGAAATGATTTATATTGTTTTGCAATCAGAGAAAAAATCTTTATACACTATGCATTGTAAAGTTCTAGGAAGAGGCGTTATTTGCCGAACCACCATCCCTTTTGTGAATTTTATAATATTTCTAATATATTGAAGCAAAACTCACGATAAAGAGTTGTTAGTTTGTGCAAAGTATATTTATATGTAAATTGAAGACTTTCCATAACTTTTTTTTTAAGTTTCTTAACTTACATACCCAATTAGTCGTATTTTCTTTAGTAGTTTTAAAACAATGAAGTTTTATTTTTAGTTCATGGATTTAATAAACCAGGTTTTATTCCTATCGTATGACTCTGTATAATTAAATTAAATTGAAAATAAAATGATTAAATGTATTTATATATAATACATGTATCATAGGGTGTTTTTTTTTAATTAAGGAAGGCTTCTGGGTAATCTTATTCACTCTAAAAATTTAGGTAACATGCCCGATTTATGTGAAAAAGGTTAATTATAATACATGTATTGATTATGAAAAAGGTAAATTAATATACTTTATCACTGTCATGTGCAAAGTAATTTTGTTGAAGAAATAGTTTGATTAAAACACGAGAACTTCGAAATTGATCTTAAAAGAATCTTTTGACAGTATATAGATTATAATTTTCGGATACAAGCCCTTTCTCAATCTACTGAAATTCAGTTGAATTTCAATTTGAGCAATGTATTGAAATTCAGTTAAATTTCAATTTAGCCCTGTTATTTACGGATCTAATAATTCAATTATTATGAAGATGAAAAAGGTAAAAAAAAAAAAAAAAAAAAAAAGCTCGATTTTTAAGGATTTCATCACAGACTCTTAACCATCTTATTCAATTATAAAGTTTTACTGAGAAAAAAATTATTAATTACATACCAACAACTTAACGTTATCTCAAACCTGATGACCTCATATTCCCTTTTGTTAACTTTTCTCATAATGAAGCAATATCAACTCTGGCTTATGGGGTTTATGTCTCCCAGTTGGTTCGAAACACAAGAGCATGTTATTTGTTAAACGTTAGATTTACTTAAGACTGACAAATAGGTTAATATACAAAGATATAAAGAAACTTGTGAACTTCAAAGTCAACACAAGTAGATTTTCGACTTCCATTTTTATTGAAAAAGCAACTGTCAATGATGTTAAAAAGCCTGGAATTTAATTTATCGTGAGAAATGGTTATATTTAAAGTTGAAAAGTCGTAAGTTTTAATAATGTTTATTCTGGTAATAAAATCTTGTGATTATAATTTTCCAAAAGTTCCTTGGAATTTTTAAGTATCTGCATCTGATTTACACTACTTCTCGAATATATTTTTGTGCAATACTACTGAAGTTTCTCCTGTGAGAAGTATAGACAGACTTGGTAGAAGATTAACTGGAATCCGCTATGTCACTGTTTGTAAGGACTTTTATGAAGTTTTGGGATCCAATACAGATATGGTAATTCAATTTCATTTTGTTTGTTAGGAATATTAAAAATATTCGATATGCGATAAGACTTTGAAGAATTTCCCCCCTTTTTAGCAAGGGATCTATTGAAATAAGTTGGATAACCATTTATAGTAGTAAATCAAAGTTCCTCTTAAATACAATTTAATTAACGAGCCTTACAAACAAAGACGTTGTTTCCTGTTTAGTCAGCAGGAACCAGTATATATTGATCATGCAATCTATCTAACAAAGAAGAATAGTTACTTTTAAGTTTGCACCTCAGTAGCTTGACGAGAGCTTTTAACATACTTCTGATACACTTAATCAATTTTGACGTGTCAATGTCTTCTTTTTCATAATTAAATTTACCCGATCATGACCATACAATGTTACCGGTTGACAGAAGATTCTCACTTCTCCATAGTTTGTGATTTGAAATCTTATGTTTTAAGGATTTACATTTGCTCTGCTCACAATGCGTATTATTTATTTGGATTTTGAGCATGTTAATTGTTCGTTAACATCACAAATTATTCTTTTAAATTATTCTAGTAAACGTTTGCCCTCGTAAATATTTTGAAATCACTGAGGTTAAAGTCTTAAAATTTGAAGCAAACTTACATCTAACAAGAACGGACCATTTTATTAACAATATGAGGAAAAATCTATAATATAAATAATGATAAAGTGGTGGCGTCTCCATATGAGTGAAAAAATTCTCGAGAGGGTCATTGAATTATAAACAAGCAAACAACATTATTCTCGAGTCTACATTTGCTTTTTTCAAAGACATATTAAATATTTATGGAGGGTATCCCTATGTGTAGATTTGAAAATCGTTAAAATTTGCTCCGAGTTTTTAGTAAAACTTATTTTCGAATATCTAGTTTAGAAATAACCAAAAGCTACGTAAAGAAGTCTTTCTAAGTATGTGAATTACTTAAGGTTTAGTACTTTTGTAGTCTAATGTTTCAAATAAAACCGCTGTCAAGATTAAATCCGCATCATTTAGAAATTGATAAGATGCACCTACCTTGACCTTTCACATGGCAGATCAGAAAACAAAGGAAAACAATACGTATTGCTGAACATGAGAGAACCAATGAATTGCAACAAAAAGTATTCATGTTAGAACATAAAACTTTGCTTATACATCAACATCATAAGCTTCACCTTCCATCTAGAAAGCAAAATAACTGTCTCAACCATAGTACGTATAAAAAG
>NW_026940716.1:0-12393 GCF_032062105.1 Saccostrea cuccullata | reverse complement strand
ATTTTTTTCAAAATCGGTTCAGAACCAAAATTATCAGGAACCTGATTTGACTCTTCATTGAAATTTGGTATATCTACATCTCGCACGTAAAACAGTCGAAGAGAACAAGTAATTCATAACAGACCCACAGCAATATATTAATGTGACACAGATAATGAGAGTTTTTGATTCAAGCATAATATCCATTGACCTCAACTTTCCGCAAAACCAATGCATTCATGCCGCTTTCTTCTAAAGTTATGTTGTTGGGACGGACTATTTTTACTGTGACGTACTTTCCGTACAAGGCTGGCTCTGTTTCACAATTGATTGTGTGATTTTGTCCTGTTTGACTGGTCCCATCGAACGCGCCACAAACTTTCATCTCAGACCATGACGAAGACATTCCTACCCTTATCTCAACGCTGTGCAGCCATTGACCTGAAATGGCACATCATAATTTTGAAATAAATTATCTGTCGTCAGATTTCTCAGAAATCATTCTTCGTTAAGGTTAATTCTAATAATGCATATCCGATATTTTCAACCCCTGGCACCCTATATAATGTAAGGCAAAAAATAGATGGCTGAAAAAAAAATTACTTTCGAAGTAAGAAGAACAATACCTTAAAGGGGCTTGGACACAGTTTCAAGTGAATTCTTTCAAACAATTCTAATGCTTACAGTTCCTAACTAAGGCATCATATAATGATCAGCAAAAAATTGAAAATCAATTATTGATTAACAAACGAGATACAGAACTTAAAGCTCTTCAAAATGTAAACAGGGCTCGTGCCACGATTTTGTTTAGATATAAACAATATTTTATTTATAACAAAATGAGATTCACCAGATCACCAGAAACTGTTTAATTATATTTTAAATTAACTTCTTCATTGAAATTATCTGCTTTGAATGAACATGTATTAGTAAATTAATTTATGTAAACAAAAGATGACACGGACCTTGTTTACATAACAAAGGTTTTGAGCTCTAAATATGCCTTGTATCTCGCCAACTGATGTTCAAACTTTTGATGATCATTAGAAAGACCTTTGTTAAATATTTGTAAAAATGTTAAAACAAATTATTTTTTTAGCTGAAACTGTGTCTATGCCCATTTAAAAGATGTCATATCGAGATACTTGAATCAATTACTCATAAAAAAATGTGGCATGTTCAACAGTTAAGTTGTTCATGATAGATTTTTTTTTATTCTATACCCGTAACCATGCAGACAGAAATAATCTTTTTCTTGTTTAATTCAATAAACCCTTTCCAGTTTAAGTTGACAATTGTAACAAACATTAATTTGTGCACATTAATGAGCAATAAGTGAGATTCAAACAGGCTTATATATCCCCGCAATCACCGGTTGCTATGTTAAAAATGCAACTTCCGTTAAAAAAAGAGTGCTCGCATTTTCAAACGCAACGGTGGAAAATTTATTAAAATTCAAAACATGCAAGCATGACAGTTTTTGTTCATTGTAATACCAACCATAACGACTGGAAATATAGCGTAATTTCACTATAATAGTGAAATACCACTATTATAGCGGAATTTACGTTCCCCCCCCCCAACCTGTTTAAAGTAAGTACATGTGCATGTATCATCATCTGTGAATAAAATCTTTATTTATTTACCCTTCAGAAGAAAGAAAAATGAAAGGTCATATATTTATCATAATTGTCATTTCTATTGTAAATAACGACGTCGTTTACAACAGAGGTGAGTCCAAGAGCAATCGTCAGCCATGGGTAAAGTTCAAAGTCGGAGTGAACAAAGTAACCATAATTGGGACATGAAAGACCACCAACAACACACTGTTGAGAATCTGTAGACCATGTACCAGTTGAACTAAAGGAGACACGCTTTCCAAATGCAAGGTTTACCACTAACATAAAATAATAAAATGAAGAAAATTAAAAAAATAAATGTGGCCAAAAAAATATGTAAGGGATTTATGTTCACAAAAAATATAACCAGATATGTATTGCCTCTTGAATACAAAATAATGTTTAAATTAATTAAATTAAATTAATAACTTTCGAAAAACTGTCGTGAATTATATCATTAAATGCCTGATAAAGATAATGTCAGACAAAACGTTAAAGCTCAATATTCATAAATACCTAACCATGGTGTTCGAGTTCTTGCCTTGAATTTCTAAAAACGGGGGTTAAGTTGTTTGAAAAGTTCGAGGAAGATGTCAATCTTTCTTTATATTAATTACTAGAAATTCTAAATAAGCATAATATAATATGTACAATTTTTTTTTGTTGATTTATAAAGTTTCATTCCATTCAATTTGAAAATAATAAGTTTTAACCAGCTGATTCGTATCGCTTTTTAGAAGGGAGGGGGATCATTTTTAAAACTCGCTAAATATCTATATATATTTTTTTCAAACTGTCATTTTTCACACAATATATTTCTGAATGAAGAAATATTCTTACTGAAGTAAGTACATTTCAATTGCCAAAAATTCGGCTGAGATTTTTGTATTTAGCGTGTTTACTAAATTGATCACTATTTTAAGAAATTTATCAGATTAACATCTCTGTCTGTTCAGTAGATTTTCGAGATTACTGCAAATTTTAATCTCCATATTTTACATAATTATAAATTTTTGTGTTAGTCTTACTGCAATAATCTTTATCTGAACCAGTCCAACGATTCCCGAGTATAGGTATCGGTATCAAAGAGCAGAATTAGTGTGCGAGTCTTATACGCATTTTTTTTTATTATTTTAGACGCACTACATATACATTTGAATTTTTACAAATAATTAATTCACTTAGTAAAATCACGGCATCTTAAAAGATCAAACATCTGTTTGTTATAAATTACAAATGTTTATTTATGGAAAAGTGTAACAAATATTTCAAAAGAAAGTTGATTTAATTTTATTAAATAGGGGCAATGAAAATGTTTGAAATATTTATCTTCAGAACTGTGACACACCGTATCAACGGTGCACAGAATTTCTGCCTTCAAAGACGCGGACAAGGTTCGAGGTCCACGCTAAAGCGTGGATAAGCAGTCTACGAGGCCCCGTGTTTTTTGCGGAAATCTTGAAGCCTTTATTGTATATACATGTATCTCAGTTGATTTGATATGCAAGAGTATGTTCTATGTATGAACAATTTCTAAAACGAGGTATATTATTGACAAACAAGTTGATGAAACAAAAACAGCAGTCTCGTTTATTGTCATCATTTCTTAAGTTCTATGGTCGATACAATTACCTTGTCAGCAAATACAGTTTATCATTGAGTCAAATGCTAACTGAAGTTTTTCCTACTAATTGTTAGTCCATTATTCAAACATGTACACTAAATTGACGACGGATTTTCCGTTACTTCCCGATCATGACAAGTAGCACACGGCGGGTGTGACCAATCAGCAGGGGATGTTCACGCTTCCATGACACCTGATCCCACCTCTGATGTTTCGGAGCTGTGTGTTTTCTCTACTCCTATTTTGTATTGTTTCATGGACTTTGATATTGCATATTGTTCGTTATCCGTTCTTTCGACGAATCAAAATATTTAGCCATTATTTGCAAAACAAATGGATGTTTCAATTCTTCTCTCGAATTTCTAGGTTGTCTTTCGTTTATGCTCCATTTTGCAAAGAATATGAATGGTGTATTTTTTGTAATTAACTAAATTTAAAACTGTTCTGCGACCCAGTCTTTGAATTTTAAAAATCTGGAGCCCGTTCTACAAAAGAACTTACGAATAAGACCCAAAACTTCAGATTGTTGTAATATTTAACAAAATTAATAGTTTTCTTTGAAATTGTTTGTGTAAAAATATCATACCACATTTCTTTTTAGACGTTTACAATATTTTTTTTTTTATAAAATATTTATTAGAAAGTTATACGAAGAATTAAATTTGGTTTTAAGTCGCAAGTCCTTTTATAAAATGGGCCCTAGATCAATTTCAAATTATCATAAGATTTTTTAGAAAAAAAAAAAACAATGCAAATCAATTTAATTTTTTGTTGAAATAATTCTACTAAATTGATAACATATGACGCCAAAAAAAGACATGACAGAAGTCCAAAGACTTTTCGAACAACCCTCATACATTGATATTAATTAAATAAGAAATGGTCAAAATAAAGTACTTAAAGCCTGAACAAATAAACGTTCCATAATAATTGGTGTTTTGCCATACACAATACAGTTAAGAAGAAAAAATACACTTTATACATACAATCGACAGAGTGATATCTCCATCCCTTTTCATCAAGTATATGTGACGTGTAGATTTCTCCGAATCGTCAGACATCCCCTGAACTCTTCATTGTATCCAAATAATCCACAATCGTTTCGACATATCAAAGAACATTCAGGAAATGATTTATTTTTATATTCTACCATTTGTTCGCTATTTGATATTTTATTTTCATATTTCAATTCGGCGGTGTATCTTCGCGTGAAAATAGTAGAAGATTGAGAAATCGTGAACAGTAAAACAGCTAAAAAATAAAAACCTATTCCGCACATATTGTACTAGCTTTTTCACACAACGTACATGTATCATGTTCTGAACTGAATTGCGAAAGTTTAAAATTCTCAACTTAACGATCAGCAACAATTAAATAACACTTGTATTGGAAACCGATTTACAAGCTATAATAACTTTGATTATGTAAAATCTCTGACTTATTGATTATGTAAATTGGCTAGATGTTACATGTACGTAATGAATTTTTTGCTAATGCAAATAAAATCTTTGGATATAAAATAATGTACAAAAATGAAAAAAAAAACAACAATTTATTTCTTTTCCGTCAAGAATTTCATATCAGACCTCTGAAACATTAGAGGTAGGATAAAGTGCCATGGACCATTGGACATCCCCTGTTGAGTTGCAAAGTTAAAAGGGGAAATAGAGCCAAGCCTCTTATTGTGTCCAAAAAAACATAAAACTACTCCTTGGGGTGGGGGGGGGGGTTTCCATCTACCATTTTATTTCACCACAAAGCTTTTTTATCTCAATATGCTACTTGTAAAACTATTTTTAAAAGACAATGATCCAGAAATCTTGAGAAATCATATCCATGAAACCCATTTCCGTAGAAACCTAAATGTATACATGTATAGGAAATTTACTATTAGTTAATTTAGCAAAATACATTACGTACTCACTACGTGAAATCTTTTTAATGATTGTTAGATTTTGCTTCATCGGTTGAAGTTCAAGAGCCACTTCCAATTATTAGTACTCATGTAATATAGGTGCATATTATCTACCATCTTTACAAGTCAAGAGTTTCTGATTCCCTCTACTTCGCATACCCATTTAACGAGTACACTAAGTTTGATAATTGCGCTCTATAATTTGCCTCATACAAGTTTGTTTCAATTAACCTGAAACTGCATCGTAAACAGAAAAACACGCCAGTTTAAGCCCCAAAGAAAACGTCTTTACTATTGACTGACCCTATTAAAGGTTTTCTCAACTTTTTTGTCAATATTGTTTAGAATTTAGTACCTAATTCTAATTGCGTCGACCTTTCGCTTTTTAATTCGCTTATTATGATTCGTCAATTGCAGAGGTCAATAGAGATGCAAATGTGTAATTTCACTAGGTGCAATAGCCAACTATTTGGTCAATGTTTTTTTGTGGAATGGGCATATCAGATATTAAATTGAATTCAGCTATTGATTAGTTTTAATGTGGGTAGAGTAATTATTAAAGGTAAAAAGTAAAGTTCATTGGATTGGTACTGGTTATCTTTTGTTTTTGTGATGACTACTGCAATCTTTTTAAACAATGCATTTTTTCTCTTTTGTGAAAATAAAATATTCATGATGAATCTTTTTCAATTACATGCAAGAAAAATTTAACTAAAATATTATTTCAATAAAATATTCACCTTTTATAATTATACTTTCCATTCATTCCATACGTTCGTATAATTAGTTTTTTTTTTGTTTCCCATCAGCAGCAGGATCAATATTCAATTTCAAACGTTAAACATTTATAGATTGACCCTCCTTAAGGATGCTTTTTGTTCCAATGCTGTGATATTTTCTAAAGAGAAAATAGATCAATATTTGTTTGCATAACCAACGCAATTAAAAATTAAACACTAAGGACTTTACTTAATTACTGAGGCCATGAAATTCACAATTGTGAAGATACATTTTCATTCAAAATAGCTTGTATTTTTAGTTTAATTAATACCCAAGAGCATAAAAGAAAATATTTACAAAGATTTATCGCATTTTCACTATATAATAAAAAGAATCCCGCCCTGACATCAGAACATGATATTCAGGGGGCATAACATTTTAGAAAAGACATTTTTGATCATAATAACTATGTAATTGGTTACTTTGTTGAAAACAGAGGAACAGAGAAGAGGATTCTCAAAAAGCAATGCATATTAAATATAATTTATTTTCGCTCCGCAAGAGCATGTGAATTTCTGACCCTGGGGCTATGAATTTCACAAATGTGGGGGACTCAATGCTGATTTCAATCATACCAACAGTTTGACAGCTTGATGTCCAGGAGTAAGAAACAAGTTTAAAAAAATGACTTAATTTTATTGGTTCTCGTCCCACCCTTCAGGCACCAAGGGAGAGAGACAAAGACACTCACAATTTTTGTTCCCCTTTACCGAGATATGCTAAATGTCGTTATTTGTTGAGTGGAGAGAAAGAGGCTGAAATGCTCAGTTGTTATTGCACGACTCACGATGCACACTGCACGATGCCCTACAATGGACAAAAACAGAAAGGCAATAGGTCACCTGAGTACCAGCTAGGTTAAGGCCACTAAAAAGAAATATGCCTTTAAATATTTCAGAAAATCAACATAATGTTGATATATTTTTATTAGAATTAGTTTCAATTGAATGGGTATTGTACTACAGACCCTAAACCGTGCTACTACACCACTGGAACGGTACGGTTCGGTACGCTTTGTGCACGGAACGGTACGCTTTGGGAACGGAACGGTTCGTTTTGTGAACGGTACGGTACGCTTTGTGCACGGAACGGTTCGCTTTGTGCACGGAACGGTACGCTTTGTGCACGGAACGGTACGCTTTGTGGACGGTACGTTTCGTTTCTTGCACGGAACGGTTCGTTTTGTGATCGGTACGCTTTGGGAAACGGTATGCAAATGAAGTGGGCGGAGCCTTATAGCTTTAATTCTTGATTGGCTGCTAAAAATTAATTCATTTTAGATGACTTTTGAAGTACTTAATGCACGTATATAATTATATTTCCGCTATTAACAAATTAATTTCTCGGTTTTAATTTAAACATTAATTTACACTACAGCGGTGGTGGAGGAAAAATGAAAAAAAAATGAGAGGAAGAAAAAACATCACCCCACCGATGTCTTTGGCATTATGTATAGATATAGAACTCGTAAATATTTCCGTGCTTATTTTTTACGTATGCTGAACCTTCATTTTAAAGAAGAAAAAAAATAAATGAAATATTTTTTTTTTCACTTTAAAATAAACTTGTAACATAATTAAAAGGAATTAATATATACCGGGTATATACTTGTTCTATACATATAACGCTACGCACATATATAAATTATTTTTAATTGATTGATCTATAGAAATAAATATGACTTTTCCTGCTTCATTTTTATTCCTAGTAATTAGATATATACATTGTTTTTTTATTTTTAAAATTGTAGATCTATCGTTTAAACGTTTGCTTCAGAAGAGAAATATCAGTAAACAAAATAAATACGAAATCAGCAGGAGAAACACGAAATCAATACAATAACTTCCGAGCGCTTTCTCGCATAAAACATTCTTTGTACAGACAAGTATTAAATTTATGTTTTCAATAACCCTTTCAGTGTATTAAGTCATTATTTTAATAATTTTTTTCTTTATTTTATTAAGTTATTCTATTTTTGTAAAGTCTGTAAAAACGCTATCGTGAATGAGAGAGAGAGAGAGGGAGAGGTGCAACCCCTTAATATATTATCTGTAAAAAAAAATAATAACTTGTTAGTATTTATTTTCATTCTTCGTTTTATTTACATCGCCAAAGTCACAATTAATCAGTCTATGGTTCTATTTAATCAACCCATTTACAACTATTGTGCATTGAATAATCCGTTCTCTGTACATAAATGCTGCACGCATGAAATCCTCAGGGATCACCTGTCAATCAAAATGGCATGACGCTAGGTGACCCTGAAAGTCTGTTTACGCAGGAAGAATTTCTCCAGTAATTTGAAACATTCTTATGGTCAGTTCATAGTTCACACCTGTTTAAAAAAAAATATTGGGTCACAGCCGGAGGGGCTGGGGCGCCGTGTGTTTAACATACCTTTAAAATTATTTAGTTCTGACCACATCAAGTGTATTTAATCACTCAACTGACTTCCAGCTAAACTCATCTTCCAACACTGATTACAAATTTACTTCCTAAATTATCCTTTTCAGACAAAAATAAATAAGCATGTATCCCTATTAATTTTCTTTCTTTTTTATATTTAACAAAAGCACAATTTAAAGTCACATGAAGTTGCATAAGTATCGCCTTCTAGAGGGGGGGGGGGTTAACAAACATAACTCGTATGGCTTGAAAGAGGATCGATATTTTTTTAATTTCATTTAGTAAATTATTTTTTATACACTAATAAGAATGTTTCCTGTAGATTATGATTTTTTTATTTACACCAACGTACCATTTTGCAGACTTCTAAAGAACTTTTAACCAGCTAATTCGTATTGCTTTCTAGAAAGGGATTGGGGTACATGTAACAAACCTCATTATATCTTTATTTTTTCGCAAACTGTTTTTCTTTTCTCATTTTTCATGAGATGCATATTAGAATGAAGTAATATTTATACTGCAGTTTGCAAATTTTATTTGCAAGAAATTCGGCTGGCGATTTTTGTATGCAGCGTGAAAGTTGATCACAGTTTTATTAGTAAGATTATCATTTCTGTCAGTTCAGTAGAAACCTTTTAATATAATATTTTAATCCATATTTTACATGATTACAGATTTTCAGTGTAAGTACAATTGCACCAATGATTCGCCTAGAGTAAAAATCTTAACAGAATTAATGTGAGAGTCTAAAACGGTTCTTTTTTAAATTTTATTCTATACAGTTTATATATGTTTTAAAATTCTTACAAAATAATTCATTAGTAAAATCACGCATCTGATATGTACTACATATGAATTCATACTTGCGACAAAAACGATCTTGTATCCGATAAGATTTAATATTAATAATTTAAATGAACAAAATGAAAATCAAAAGTAGAGAAAACCAGGGAATTAATTCATGAAAGCGTGTTATATCTTAGTGGTACATGTATTATAGTCTATTGAACCTATTTTTATGTCAAAAATAATTATAGGATTATGAAACATAAATGTACATATACATGTACACATTTAAAGAGGGTTTTTCCCCGGGCACGAGCACGATTATATTGAATTTTGGGGCATCTTATAATATTAGTTTAAATATCTGTATAGTTAACTTACGAACATTTAAATACAACTGATATTTCAAAAGGAAATTGATTTAAATTGCTAATATAAAGAAAATGAAAGACTTCAAAGACGCCGACATTATTCGAGGTCCACTGTGCCCTGTACGTGTTTTGCGGGAAAAACTCGTGGCCTGTACTGTACCTTTGACCACAAACACAACCGGTTGATCTAATTTATAGCAAATAAGAATTGTCTCACACTCTGTCTGATTGTTTTAAAGTTGTAGTTTGGTTCGAGTAGTTTCCTTATTTTTACAGTTGAGGACCCAGACGCATGATACAAAATAATGGTGTTTCGAACAGGCAGACAACAACCTCCGTCCTCCATTCACAGGCGCTGTAGCGAGAAATAAACCAAAATGACTTATTTGTCATTACACGATTCAAAAATCATTGGGGGCGTGGTTTGCATAATTAACCAAAGAACGGTACGGTTCGTTTCTTGCACGGAACGGTACGCTTTGTGGACGGTACGGTACGCTTTGTGAACGGAACGGTTCGCTTTGAGAACGGTACGGTACGCTTTGTGCACGGAACGGTTCGCTTTGTGCACGGAACGGTACGCTTTGTGAACGGAACGGTTCGCTTTGTGCACGGAACGGTACGCTTTGTTCACGGTACGGTACGCTTTCTGCACGGAACGGTACGGTTCGTTTCTGAGGTGTAGTAGCACGTTTTAGGGTCTGTAATACATATGTACTTAATGGGTCGCAACCGAGTTCGGCCAAAGTGACTTCACTTTCATCAGGTGTTTGTGAACGTGGCATGGTCAAACTTAGAAAACAAGATGTGTTTGTGAAACACAGATGCCCCCGTATGGCAAAATAGTAAAGATTCAGCTTTTCTTAAATACTAATTTAATTAATTGGTAACAAAAGTATAGGGTATTCTCACTTGAAAAAAATGTGAAATTTGAAAATAAACCAATGTTTAAGTTTTTTCAATAAGTACAAAAATCTCCAAGGTCAAGGTAAAAAGGTCAATGTAATTGGTATCAAATGAAAGCTCTTGCAACATAGAATACTGGAGAGTATGGAAGCAATAGACCTTACCGTTCAGAAGTTATGGCCAAGGCTGATTTTTTTTTAAAGTAGGTCAAACTCCAAGGTCATAGGGTCAAAGTTCTTGTTATCAAATGAAAGGTTTTGTCACAAGAATTAAATATATAAAGCATGAAAGCAATTGCCCTAATTATTTAAACGTTAGAGTCAATATTTGCATTTTTAAAGTAGGCCAGTATCAAAGGTCAAGGTCAAAGGGTAAAAATTTTTGGTATCCAATAAAGGGTCCTCTAACAAGGATTATGCATATGAAGTGTGAAAGCTCTATCCCTTACCCTTCAAAAGTTATGGCCAAGGTTAAAGTTTTTTCACAAGTAAGGAAATCTAAAAGGTCAAGGTAAAAGGGTCAATGTTGTTGGTATCCAGTGAAAGGTCTTTCAACAAACATTACATATGTAAAGTATAAATGTCCTGGTGTCTACTGATCAAAAGTTATGGTCAACGTTATATTTCTCAAAAAGTAGGTCAAACTCCAAGGTCAAGGTCAAAGGGTCAAAGTTATTGTTATCAAATGAAAGGTTTTGTCAGAAAAATCAAATATGTAAAGTATGAAAGCACTAGCCCTAATCTTTAAAAGTAAGGGCCAAGGTTTGCTCTTTTAAAGTAGGTCAATCTCAAAGGTCAAGGTCAAAGGGTCAAAGTTCTTGGTATCTGATAAAGGGTTTTCTCACAAGGACTACATATATGAAGTATGAAAGCCCTAACTTTTACCGTTCAAAAGTTATTTCCAAGGTTAAAGTTTTTTAATAAGTACGGAAATCTACAAGGTCAAGGTCAAAGTGTCAAGATTGTTGGTATCCAGTGAAAGGACTTTCAACAAACATTACATATGTGAAGTATAAATGTCCTTGTGTCTACTGTTCAAAAGATATCGCCGAAGTAAAATTTTAAAATTTTCATGTAAAAAAGGGTTAAACTCCAAGGTCGAGGTCAAAAGGTTAAATTGTAATGCCCAAAGAAAGGCCTTGTCACAAGGAATATACATGTGAGATATGAATGTCATAGCTCCACTAAATCAAAAGTTATAGACAAGGTTAATGTTTTTACGGACAAACAGAGAGACAGCTAGACGGACAGAAATAGAGACAGATAGACAGACGGACACGACAAAAATATATACCCCCGAAACTTCGTTAACGGGGGCGTGAAAATTACCTTAAGTGAAAAAAATCCTAAATGTTCAACGATCGATGCGCGGATAATTTTTGTTTTACTTTTAAATTGTTTTGTGTTTTCTTTAAGAAAAATTCCATAACCCGAAGAGTGCTAAAATTATATAGATTTTTTAGGCGTAGTATCACCTTAGTGCATTAACACTAAACGTAGGGAAATAATGTAAAATTACGGGGAAAAACCACAACAAACAATTTCTTCCCAATATTTTTTCAGAAAATTGGGCACAACTACTACATGCGAATAAAATACTATGATTTATACATCAGCAGATATCGTTAATTTGTTTATTTTTTTTCTAAAAGTTGTTTTTGTGAATGTAGTATGTTTATAAATGCATAAAAGCGCATGACTGCGATATTATAAGAGACCTTTTCGTTTTCAATTTAATAAGAAAATGAAATATTGGTAATGAATTAAAAAAATATATCAACCAATTTAAGTCAGATCACGTTTATCAAATTTTTAATTTTCATATACACAAGATGCAAAAGTAACTTTATCTGTGTCACAAGTACATGGAAAATTGATGTCAAAAATTAGACTATGACAAAATCTCTATCAGTAAAGCAAGATCAAGTTGGCTTTGATTTTACACTCTAATAGTATAATAATGACAAAATAAGTTACACATTAAATTTTGTTTACAATAAGCATACGA
>NW_026940715.1:0-12315 GCF_032062105.1 Saccostrea cuccullata | reverse complement strand
GAAAATTTTGTCCATATTTTTCCTCAGTAGTTAGTCCACTTACAAATCTTTTACAAAAGAGGGTTAACTTTGAATGGACAAAGGACTGTGAAAAATCCTTTCATAAAATAAAATCTGTCCTTATGAGCAATCCAGTTCTGTCGACTCCAGATTTTTCTAAGCAATTTAAGTTAACTGTTGATACTAGTGATGTTGGAATCGGGGCAGCTTTGTTTCAAGAACATAGTGATAAGGTAGATAGAGTTGTTTCTTATTTTTCAAAGAAACTTACAAAATGTCAACAAAAGTATTCCACCATTGAAAAGGAATGCCTTGCTTTGTTGTTAGCCTTACAGCATTTTGATGTTTATCTGAATGTTACATTGCATCCAATTCTTGTATATACTGATCACAACCCCCTGACATTTTTGCATAAATTGTCAAACAAAAATCAAAGACTGACTAGATGGAGTTTGTTGTTACAAGAATACACATAACAATTAAGCATATCAAAGGCAAAGACAATGTTATTGCAGATGCCTTGTCCAGAGTATCATGAACAAATTAGATTTGTATTAATGTACATATATTTTACTTTAACAATATAAGTTTTCATTGACATTGAAACTTTTTAAGGGGGGAGGTGTTGTGAGGTGTGTTGTATTTGTATTGTTTCATCATGTATATTATTAGTAACATTAAGTTTCTTGAACATTCCAGAGTGGTCAACATGTTCGGTCATTTTTTCTAGAACATTCTTGAACTTTGTGTATGTCCAGAACTTTCCAGTAATATCAAGTACTTACAACTTCTAGAATTTTCTAGATTTATAGTACTGTATAAATACCCTGTCAATTCGATGCATAAACAATAATTTTGTCGTATAAGTAACATTGATGTACAGGTGTATAAAGAGACTGGGATATAATTACACTGGACATTGTGTGCAGCAACGGACACTCTGATGTATGTATTTTTAGATTCTTGTTAAGTTTGTACTTTATGATTTGTATATATTAATGTTAATAAATTATTGTTAAGTTTAAATTGTGTGATTGATCTTTGCTGGCATTTAGGGTTATTCTGACCCATAACATGTATAAATACATGTTTGTATGTATTATTGTAAAAAATAAAATCATAAATGTTACTTACAAAACAAAATAATTTATAATAAATTTTTCGTTAAATAAGACTCCATGCACACAATGTAGTTTTTACAAAATACGGTATCAAGTTTATCTTTTTGGCAAAACCATCGATGAAACCAAAACAGGTCTTTTAAATGACGAGTTCATGAAGCCTTGCGATACTAGGAATACGAGTACTAATAGTTTTCGAGACCTTAAACTCCGTCAGCTGTAAACTACCATCCATGAAAATAATTGTCTTTTCTACAACAGAAACAAATATTATTATAATAATAAATATTACATTTCCGAAGAACATGTTGTAAAGCTGATAGAATTATGTAGGGATTCTTGTTGGTAATTTAAAAATATATCAAATAAATATGTTTTTCCAATAATCTACAGATTTGTTGGTTTTTGCTTATCATTATACATGACTACTTAACCACATCTAAAAATATTAAAGAAAAAATATACGAAGCACGCAAAGACCTCTATATTCCAACAGGCATTTGTTACGTATACGGGGTACTCCCCAAAATAAGAAGGGTGCCCTGTATATGGAATAAGTGTCTGTACCTATTTCCTAAGAAAATAGAAATTCGGGATAGCCAGTCCATTTTAGTTACAGTGTCTAGTATTTATCTTAATTTTGCTCTATCATCTGATAGACCGTATGTGGTAATATTTTTAAGGGAAACGAAATTTTTTTTCTTTTGAAATAGAAATGACCATCACATGATTGACAACAGTGAGAGAAAAAGAGGTCAAATGACAGAAAACAATAATATTAGGCTTCCAATCTTTGGTACAAAAATCTTTGCTAAAATAAAAGGGGTGAACACTTCAGACACATTGCAAATAAGAAAAATTAATATCACGTGTTTAAACTTAACCAATGAAAAATCCAAATCAAGTCACGTGTTTTAAATATATCAGCACTTACCAGGTTGTGTATGAGGTCGTAAAATTGACCCCGAGACATTACATTCATAGATGCTGAATAAAACATTTTCGTCACCGTTCTTTCCCTCCTTCAAAAAAAAAAATTTTTACCATCACTATTTTACAAAGTGATTAAATATATATAATTTGTAAAGAGATGTAGAGTCAATGTATTATATGTTATTCTGAAACCTACTCACTACATAGAAACTTTCAGATAATTGTCTTTTTTGGGAGGGGGTCATGTTTGTTAAGAGAAATTAAGTTTTGATGGCCCGAAACTATTATTTATTTAATACTAAAATCTCCTTGAATTTAAATAAAGGTTAATACATGATAGGGTTATAACTGAAAGATAGAAATGATACCAGTATCGTGGTTTATGACTAGTATGACCAATTTCAGTTGGAATGTTTTTCTAGTATTTGATGGTCATGATTCTTTTCACTTTCAATTCTGCTATGTAGATTATCTCTACGAAACAGGTAGCCAGTGGACTGTTTTGTAAAACTATGCTTTTTAGCTCACCTCAACGAAGTTGGGGGAGCTTATGTAATACCCTCGGCGTCGGCGTCCCGGGTTAAGATTAAGTTTTTTGGAGCAGTTTTCCTTTTAAGTACTTCTGTGTCCTATATTGATTAGACATGCATGGAAGTTGTTCCTAGTGTGTTTCATTGTACTAGTCACAGTTTCAGATGCTGAAATTTCAGCAAAGGAATGACCAGGTTAATGTTTTTGGAGCAGGTTAACATTTTTGGTGCAGTTTTTGGTGTAAGTATCATTCCCGAGTAACTATAAGCCATATGTTGACCAAACTTGCATGGATGGTACATCTAAGGATGCATACTACCAGACTTGCTTCGGATGCTGAATCTGACACACATTTTCCGGTTGAGTGAACAGGTTAAAGCTTGTGGTGCAGGTTTCATTTCAAAGTAACTATGAGCCCTATAATGACCAAACTTCCATGGATGGTACATCTTAGGATACATACTACTAGACTTGCTTCAGATGCTGAATCTGACCTACATTTTCCGGTTGAGTTAACAGGTTAAAGCTTTTGGTGAAGGTTTCATTTCAAAGATACTATGAGCCCTATAATTGACCAAACTTGTATGGATGGTACATCTTAGGATGCATACTACCAGACTTGCTTCAGATGCTGGATTTTAATTATGTTTTCATGATAAAGAACTAGTTTGAATTTTTATACAGGTCTATTCAAAAGAATCAGATCAAAAGTGCATAAAGTTTGCATTTTTGGATGTACACCTTTTGTTAGTTAATTGTGTGACTTTGCCTTACTTAAAGACAACATTCCTTGAGGTGAGCTCTGTAATCTCGGATTACCTATGTTTTTACTGGTTTTAAAAATAATTTCCTAATCATAATATAATTATCTACTTTTTCAAATATTCTCTGTCTGCATGTATTTTCCCCTTAAATTTCAAATAATGAAAAAAGAAAATTTTAATTCTAATTTTAAGTTTAGTCCTTAAAATTTGACTTGTAAGCTTTGTGCCCCCCTAACAAGTTGGATCCAAGTCAAAACTTGTCAGAAGAAGCCAAATTTTGAGCTTGCTTTTAATTTATCTTCCAAATCATACAATATTTCTTCGACAAATATTTGGGTGACAAAGTCCAGTGTTTATGAGTATGATTTTCTTTACACAATTATTTGAACAATTCTGGAACGCAAAAAATTAAAATAGAATTCCTAAAAAGAATAATTAATATGAAACAAGAAGGTCTATAGACAAGAGGAACTTTTTTTTTCCCAATCCATGCTTACATTGGCGTTTCTTAAAATCATCCAGTCTCGAGAGTCTAAGGTGCCCGCCATCATTAATCAGAAAAAACTTACTATCATTGGCAACTTTGAGTGCCATTACTAATTGTTTAGAGCTGGCTGTTGGATTCTTGACAATTAATTGCAAGCATTCTACAAAATGGATTTAAAAAATGAGTTTAGCATAACAAAGGGGAAATTTAGAAACGTTTCCAATATTGCTAGTACACGTATTTGAGTAATATAATGCAGTGAAGTTTAATGATTTAATAGCCATTCTCTGTAACCACTTAAACTTCGTTGCCACGCATGGTCACCGATTTTGATGAAACTTCACCCATGCTTAGGTCTTGACACCAGAAACAAATATCAAACAAAATTTCGTTGCTATGTGTCTCGGTTGCTATGGCAACAGCCGGAAAAGTTTGAAAAATCGAGATTTTCAGCCACTTTAAGTCTTGACTGTGGCTTAATAAAAACTAGAAAAAGCAAACAAACCATTCTCACAAAAACAAGACACCTTGATGTCACTTATACTGTAAAGAAACTGTTTAGAATATGTCTCTAAGTAAGTGGTAACCAAGGGTACATTTGGAATACATTTCAAATGCTGAAATATGCTGAAAAACACTCCGTATTCACTAATGGTAGGTGTTACGTGCTCAAACTCAATCAGCGATTTCAATGAAAATGTTTGACCTTAAGTATAGAAGTATATAAGTATAAGCAATATTATTCTATAAATGACTTTTATGGTTGCCATGGTAACACATGTAAAACCAGTAACTAAGATCGGGTTAATACTACTGTCTTGAGGAAAAACATGAAAATTCAAGACTGGCAAATATGCATCCTTAGGACCTTGCAACACCAAAACCATAAGAAAAATTGGGTATAATTGCTATTATATAGTGTTACCATGGAAACAAAGTACCAGTGCTTAAAAGTGAATTATTTTTCGCTGCATTAAGAATTAAATTGCCATTTAATCAAGAAACAAACTAAAGGACTCAGCTTGAATAGAACTAATCTGTTAGAACTGAAGTTGAATATCATATATTGATAAAATTTGATGAATAAAACAATACTGTTGCTATGGTTACCAAGAAGGGAAAATGTTCGATTTTGTGAACTTTATATCAATATTTAACCCTATGTGCCAACTTCTTGCATCCACTTAGAGATTGGATGATAGTCAAAATTAAAAGTCAAGTTAGCTGTTAATAAATATCAATCATAAAAGTTTTGGGAATCTACATTTAAGGGTACGTATCCAAGGAAAGAAAATATTTTTCAGGTTTTTAAGCATATATTTTCTGCTTATTTCCATAGCAACGCTTTGATTAAAGAATCTAATCTGAATTTTTTCAAATCGGAAAACTTGGAGCACACCAACATCTTATAAAATTGATCATTAGTTATGAGGAAATGTGCTTTTTTTTAAGATAGGATCAGATTTAAACATGCAGAGTGTTACTTTGAAGGCTCTTTGTGGTATAAAGCCTTGGCAACCATTGCCAACCAAAATGAAATATCATATTTTGTTCTTAGGATATGTTTCAAGGCTCTTTTTTCTATTATTTGGTCACATTTCATCCAATTATTGCTTTTTATTTTTACGTGTATGACTTCATAAAATTCAATGAATATTTACATGTATTTTAAATTTTGAATACTTTGTTACCATAGTAACGTTTGTAATATTTGATTTACCAAACATGTTTATCATGCATTTGAGACATCTGACCTTCAACTTTTGGAAACAGTCATTGCCAATTGTTTGCTTTGCCGCAAATGTTAACTATGGGGCTCTACACATGTTAAAAAATGCCTTTTTTCGAACTTTAAGACATGTTGCCATGGTAACTATAAAACATAGCAACCAATTTTTGCCTGATTTCAGTTAAGGGTATCAATGACTTTTATCATAGAGAGTTTGGAGAAATTCTGAGACTATGCGTGCCACAACTCCTATATGAAATTTCAAATCATTACAGAGAATGGCTCTTAATACCTGAATAAATATTTGATATAAGGTTACATAAAAGATGAAAAAAGGTGTTAAAGAAATGATCAAAGTACGAGGGGTGATCAAAAAATTCGCGAACTATCTCTATATCTACAAAACCACAATTCAGATTAGAATGATAGTCGGTACACACATAGCCATACGCAAGATCTATAAATAGCATATGCTGAATAAAGTTTTTCTCCTTGTTTGTGACGTCACAATTTGAAAATGACGTCACTATGTAGGTCACTTGTGACGAAAAATGGTGGTCTCAGTCGAACTCGTTCAACAAGCGACTGTACAATTTATTGTATATCTTAGAAATCCCTCTGCAGTATCATATAATAATTTGTACACAGTTTATTAAGATAAATGAGTTCCTATAAATTCAATTAATGATTGAATTGATCGTTTTAGTGAAGGAAGGCAGATGGTTAAAAATTATACTTGTCATCTTGCCCAGTGAAAGCAAGTTTGAAAAGAGATTGTTTTTGAATAAGGAATTTTCTATCAAAGACCTTCAATTTACACTTTGAAAAATAATGGAATATTTCAACAATAATATAATAATTAAATACGCAAGATATCGTTTACTTTAGATTTTGAACATATTAGATATGATAAAAAGGAGGCACCCATTCTCTATCCACCTTGAATAAAGGTCTCTCCCGAGACAGAAGATTTGTGTTTTAATGGTCGCCATGCTTATTTTTGGAAAGGGTATTCTTATTCACCCATTCTGTTGCCCAGATTTGACCATTTCCGACAAATAAACTGTTCTTGTCGTCAAAATTAACTCACATGGTAAGAAATATAAAACTCGGAAAAATCTTTCAACTTTTGTGACAGAACGCTGCGGAGGGGGTCACGTGACCGCCAATATCACGTGATTTGCGCATGCGCAGAACGGTGGTTGATGTGCATTAAAATCGGAGAGGATTAGTTTAAAATATAATCAACATTGAAATCAAATATTCTTTCTTTTATGGAAGTTATTCAATTAGTTCGCGAACTTTTTGATCACCCCTCGTATTTTAAAATATAGGAAACATACTCTCTGTTATTTATCTATTTTATTTTTTTTTTGCTCTGACAATGAAATCCAATTAAAATACTACAGAACGTGTCATAATTACCATCAGTTTCTTCGGACCAATCTATTAAAAGACGAGTTGAAATACTACAGTAGTTTATATATTTCTATCACTAAATGTTTTAAAGCAAAAAGTCAATTAATTCTTGATTATGGGCGAAGCGTACATTAATCGTGATCATACTTTCTCCTGATATACATGTAGCATTGATGTTCATTTATTAGTGATGTTGTTGTTATTTTTTTACCTTTTAAAATGTCCTTTATACAGAATTTAAGCTTGAAGGAAACATACGAGGGTTGTCCAAAAAGTTCGTGGACAATGACGTTTTTTTGAAAATAAATGGTTCTATATAAATCTTTTCTATATCAAAATATTTCTTATGAAAAACAAATCAGAATGATTTAATTTTTATTGATGGAACCTAATATTTTTGTAAAAATCGGGGTATTTAAAGGTCGCGGATAGTGCGCACGAACCAAGGTTAAATTGACATAAACTCTGATGTAAAGTGCTCGGATTAAAATGTTTATTTTCTATATAAGACAAGTCAAAAATTAATAATTTTTTTATGAAACACAAATAAAGAGGCTATAATCATTTTCTATATCTTAAGTTTCGCTCACTATATAGATAGAAATACTAAACAAAAACCCTAACAAATATGTGTCAAAACTCGACAAAAAAAGCGACGTCGGCCGTCCGCACGGGGCAGCGCCCGATCAAAAAATTAGTTTTTATACGGTTGAAACGACGTAAGAGACAAAATAATTTTTAAACCAACTGAAAATTATCGAAATACATTTAGTGTATCAATTTCAGATTGGTATATACGGTTTTTCAACGGTGTGTACAAATTCGAAGACACTACAAGAATTTAAAAACACTTGTAATTCATTGAAATTGGAGATTTCTATTCATGACGTTGTTATAAATCTAGCGCAGCGTGGGACTGGGCTGTGCAGTTTGTGTATACAAACTGTTTATATAGACAACACTCGTAATTTTTTGTGCATTGTTTTAAATTTTAAGAATGAAAAAAATTATAATCTATACTTAAAGATAATTGCTAGCACTTGGAAGTGCGTTGCCCCTTAAAAAAGAAATGAAGTGTGTGTCCATGAACATGTAAGTCAAAATCCAAATGTTTAATGTTATAATGAAACTAGGGCTAATTGTAACGGGAACCGTTACATATGTTCCCCAAACGCTCCCCAACTCCCTTTTGGTGCCATACTCCCTTTAAGCTTCATTAAAAATGACAAACTCTATGCATTTTACACTTTAACAACGTTTCCCTGAAGTATACCGAGTATATATTCTAATTTTAGCATTTGCACGCGTGCACATGTAAATGCATGTGCGTAATGACCATATTCTCTTGTCTACACTATCTATATACATTAATATAATAAAATAATAAAGCATTTAATCCAAAAGTATTAAAAAATACGCTTCATCAAGTGTATTTTTGATTTTACCCATCTCACGTGCATGCACGTGCATGCATGTGCATGATGACCTTACCTTTTTGTAGGAATCCACTATGTCTATCTATGTTCTAAATCCCATCCTGTTTGGTTGAAAATCAAAGGAGTTATACCCATTTAAATTTAAGCCAATCAGATTGCAGCGCACGTGCATGCGCGTGTTTTCATGATACCTGCTATATATTATATTGTAGTATATCCTAATGCATGACTATGTTTAAAATTTCGAAGCATTTCGTCAAAAAACAAAAGAGATATTGAAATCTTTGTTTCAGCCAATCAGAGGGAAGCGCACGTGCATGCACGTGAGTTCTTGCTAATTTGACCATGTCATATTATCTAGACTATTAATAAATCCTTATAGAATGAGTTTCAAAGCATTTCAATAAAAAATGTAAAAGTTATGGCTATAATAAGTATTTCAGTAATTTCACTCATTTCACGCGCACGCACGTGCATGCGTATGCGCGCAAAATGACCTTCGTTGTGCACACCTACACTTGACACCTATTAACCCTAAAAGGTTTTAACTTAGTTGGGTGAACAGTTTCTGAGAACACTCGCGGACAAAAAAAGTACCGGAGAACAAAGAAGAAAAAAAAAGAATAATAATAATAATAATAATAAGAAACCGAGTAAAAACAATATGTTCCCAAACTCCGTTTGGGGAACATAATTAGCTTAACGTCAGACTGGTCCGTGCGCACAATCTACGATCTTTAAAGACCCCAATTTTGACAAAAATATTAAGTTTCCTGAATATAAATTAAGCCATTCTGACTTGGTTTTTCATAAGAAATATTTTGATATACAATAGATGCATATAGAACGAATTATTTTGACAAAAACGTCATTGTCCACGAACTTTTTGGACAACCCTTGTATTTCTCACTTTGTGGTCTGCATATCATCTATCAAGAATTAAAAAGAGATAACTTTTTTCTATGCAAAGATCTCTCAGTATCAAATTTTCTTCAAACAATTACTAACTTACCCTTTTGGGATACAAAAAGTGCAGACGTTTTGTTATTCTTCATGCAAAATAGAAACTTTTGTTAATTTCTCTGTTTTTGCAAAAAAAAAAAATTCTTTTTATGTAGACCAATGGTACACAATTTAAAGAACTTTCTTAAAGCATTTATACATATGATTTTGTACATGTACATGAACAATTTGCAATTTTCCGTTTAGAAAGGACTAAATTCTGATTTTGAGAAATATTTATTATACTCAATGTATCTTTTCAAGACTGTCCAGTCTCCAAACGCATTTCTTTTGATCCCCATCCATTTTCTCTTCGCTGTGTGTGATTTTAGTGAAGATAATTTTTTTTTTCATCAAAGTTCAGATCCTTTAAAAAATAAAATTTTTTAGTAACAATGAATGCGATACACTGTATCTTGTAAAAGGTGGTACAAAGTATACATTAACAAGTGAACATTTTTTTTTTAAATTTCATTTGAATTAATAATAAACAATATTCAAAAGTCTCCATTCACAAAATTCGATGAAAAATTTCTACCATTTTTTCTCTTTGTTAAAGTTTTTGAATTTTTTCTTACTTGTATGATGAATTTTTCAATTTCTCTTAGCTCTTCACAGTGTTCGTGAGATAGAAAGTAAATGTATATTATTTGTTTCACATACAGGGATGGGGTCAATTACATAGGAAAGTAATTAATTGAATTACAATTACTTTCCCAAAACCCTCAATTAAATTACCATTACCATTACATGGATTTTGAAATGTAATTAATTAAATTACAATTACTTTGCAAATGTAATTAATTAAATTACACATTACATTCAAGAAAACATGTACAAATTATAACGGAAATAGTTATGTACATTCCTAATCCTTTATATTAATATCAGAGTATTTTACAACATTTTTTACAAAAATATTTTTAAAATGTTCATAAAATTTTCAATTACTGTCTCTGACCTAATCTACATCTCTTAGATTTGAAGATTTTCCTGACACACTGAAGATTCTGTTCACTGGGGTATTTGTGACAGAAATACATAGATACCGACTAGTAGAAAGTTTACTCATGGTTTTACCTTAATTTATATGTTAAAAATTTGGAATCATGAAACATTCGGTTAAATTTATGTTGAAAGTACAATTGATGCCTTTTGCATTAATACTTCCTCATTTCAACAGCATATTAAGATATTCTCAAAAGGTTGGTATTTGACTTATTCTGTGCCAACCCACAATTGAAAGTCAAAAGTGTGTGTGTGTATAAAAATACCAGGAGACAAGGTCAAAATCTGTGAAAAATATCTATTATTAAGGAATATGTACATATCCCCAGGGAACTAATTAGCACCTGATAACTTCTAACACAAGCTGAAGATATTCAAACAAGAGGATTAGAAGCCATTGGACTACTTATTTTGATATGGATTAATTAATTAAAAAATCAAAATATAAATTTTATTTCTTCACTTTACAAAGATTAATTTGATTTAAAAGTTTTTAAGAAAATAAAATAGGACAATATTTAATTAGCAATATACTTTAAATGGGAAATATGACTATGTTAAAATTCTGTTTAAGAAATTCTACTATCAGAATATTTGCTCCAAAAAATCAGTTAACCTTTCTTAAATAATGTTTATGAGATGGTGGGGGAGTGGAGGATTTTTCATTTATTTAAAATGAGTGTAATTGAATGTAATTGAAAAGTAATTGTGAATTACATGCCTTTTTGGAAAGTAATTAATTAAATTACCATTACTTGTAATTGAAAAGTTAGCCAATTACACATTACTTTCAAGTACATGGAAATTTGTAATTAATCACAGTCAATTACCATTACACATTACCATTACCCCATCCCTGTTCACATATTATTTAATTTGTCAAACGCAAGCATAAATTCAGTCATAATATCCATAGTGTTACTAGAGTACCAGTAGTGGGCGTTTTTTTATACTGCAGTGTACAAAAAAAAGTTGCATAAACAATATCCAGACTAGGTTTGAGCTATTTATGGGACTCCAACATTGTTGATAGTTGTATATATAAAATAAATGAGCAAAGGATGACTGATATTTGTAGTCAAAATATTTTTTCATTTGTAACTTCATCTTCAAAAGGACAATTGTACCAGTACGTTGTAAATAATTTTGTATTACAAAGATATTTAACAAAACCTATTGATGAAAGATGTAAGAGAATGCTCACCAAGATTAGATTATCAAACCACCAATTAAAAGTGAAACTGGTAGATATAATAATATCTGAGAAGTATGTACATTAAGAAGTATCATTATGTCAAACCAAGTGTATTTAAAGTTGTAAGTTTAATGAGTAGTCAAAATGTAAAAGAGTTGTCTAATTTGGGAAAATTTTTATGTAATAAAAGGAAAAAGAAACGCATATTAAAGGTTCATTCTCTATAAGGGCATTTTCCGGCCTACGATAAAATTACTTTAAAATGTGATTTTTATATAACTATAATCATTGTAGTTCATGATTTTGATGTTTGTTTTTCAGCATCGATCATTTTTAAGACAAGAATTCCGATGCATCCACATTTTGGATATTTTGAACGTTAATCTTTACAGAATTCACACTGTATGGTGCTGAAAAAAGTGATTTGCAATTTATTGAAAAATATTATATCATATATAATTATATTGTAATTGTATATCATTTCTATAGATGTGGTACTTATTTTACGCATAAAATAACCATTTTAGAAATGGGGTTTCTAAGTTTCTATTGAACTTTAAACGTTATGTATCAAATGTTGAAAGCACTGAATGGATATTGATTGCGATTAAATCAAACTGAAGTAGTAATTAAGAAATAAATTCAATTATAGCAACAACAAAAAAATAATAATAAAGAATTAACAGCATA
>NW_026940714.1:0-12287 GCF_032062105.1 Saccostrea cuccullata | reverse complement strand
AAAAAAAGACTTCCATAATTCATAACTACATGTACACGTGGAAATTTAAAGATCAGATTTATTATAAAAAAAATTATTATAAATATGATCACAATTTTTCCAGTACACTTTGGCAATTCATGAATTTCATAATATGCTAAAAAAAAAAAGGCAAAGTTCTAAAGCTGACATAGATATGATGACCATTTGTAAAAAAAAAAAAATTCAGGTTACTACCGATATGTCACATTTTTTCTATGTCTGAAATATTCAAATGTGTGCTAAACAGCTGCAAAATGGGAAAAAACCACAAGGGACATTCAAAAGTGTACCCACAGGAGTCGGAAATTTTGTTAATAAATTGAAAATAAATGATAAACAGGCATAATTCCTACCAGTGAGCGTCTCGAGCGGTTTTTTCTTCAAATAAATTCCGGAACGGATCCGTCTTTAAGTCGCGTTTTATTTCACCGTCGTCTTTTTCCGGTTGTGAAACCACGTTGGCACTGGATTCTCGGATTTCTCCGACTTCTCGGTTCTCACCGTTCTGACTCTCTGGCGTTGCTGGTACTCGTTGACTTTGTTTAGAATTTCTCATCAAATCAACATACGCCTCTAAAGTAAGTTTTAGTTTCTATGAAGTTGTTTTTAGAATGTTCTTTGTTGAAAACCACAGGTACTTGGGTCGTGGTTTATAAATATTTATAATGTACCTTATTGATATGTAAAAAAAGTAAAGGTATGCAGGCTCCGTAATGGCGTCTGCTCAACTCGCTTGTTTACATGGCCTGTTCTCTTTAAAAAATGCAGCACCTACCGATATAGTTAGAATAATCTAACTGTGTCTCGGTACAGGCCCTCACCACAGTTAGAATACGTCCCATATACTTGCAACGTAGCGAATCGGAGCGGATCCGCTCCGAAACGATTTTGAAGAATTTAAAATGATTTGCACTGGGAATAACTACCAAAATAATCAAAACAAACCTTCTTGAGATTGCTTATGCCTTTTTTCCCAAAAAATAATCCATATAAATACGTAAATCCAATTAATTTTCTCAACGTTTTTCTCTCCATTCAAATGTTTACATTCGGAACTCTCTAGATTGTTCCTAGTAAATGCACTATCGCCCGTGTTTCTTTCTGCTACATTACGAATACACGAACGAATTCTATCGTTAAACCGGGTCCGTAGGACAATATAATTTTAACGATAGAACATTCTATCTACTACCGATATTTCTGCACCGAACGCCTCAGAACATTGATTACTAATTGTAAATATCCTCACATCTTGCAAATAATTCCTAAAAGGTGATTTTTAAACAATTTTTCAAACTTTTCGTTAACGTGCCCGGAACTAAATGCATATACTAAAACCCGAATCAAAATGAAGAATTCCGGCCACTCAGACACTCCAAAATTCTAGAGGCATCCCGAGAAATTTAAATATAACTTGAAATTTCCATAACTATTTATAATTTTCTCGTAATGCCTCTAGAATTTTGCAGTGTCTGAATGGCCGGAATTCTTCATTTTGATTCGGGTTTTAGTATTTGCACTTAGTTCCGGGCACGTTAACGAAAAGTTTGAAAAATTGTTTAAAAATCACCTTTTAGGAATTTTTTGCAAGATGTGAGGATATTTACAATTAGTAATCAATGTTCTGAGGCGTCCGGTGCAGAAATATCGGTAGGTGCAGCATTTTTTAAAGAGCACAGGCCATGTAAACAAGCGAGTTGAGCAGACGCCATTACGGAGCCTGCATACCTTTACTTTTTTTTACATATCAATAAGGTACATTATAAATATTTATAAACCACGACCCAAGTACCTGTGTTGAAAACGATCCCAGAAAAAAGACGAATGGGATGGAAAGAAGATTAACTGACCTGCTGCCTGTTCATGACAAGTTCCAAGATTATGCTAGAGTCTTAGAATATTCCCTATCAATATTGAAGGTTATGAAAATGACATTGATTCTCTGTACATTTTTATCTGCATAATTACACAGTTGACCAGGTCAAGTCCAAAGACTATTTCTACCTACGTAGCTATTAATAGCTACATAGGCAGGTCCAGCACAATCTCTTGATTAAGCTATATAGCTTTAAAAAGCTATATAGCTTTATTAAGCTATTCAAAATAGCTTGATAAAGCTATTTATATGCAATTTTTCATAAAAACATTTTTTGAAAGAAATAAACAAAAAGTCGCAAATATTTGACTATTCATATCAAAAATACAACCCAAATCATAGAAAGTTCTAGCATTGCTGCTGTTGAATACTTTTAAGCAAAATATGAATTTCCATTGTTTGAGTAACTGTGTGTGCGGTGAGGCGTGGGTAAGTATGATTGCTTCTCATTGTGCTGAACTGTTACTAATCAATTATCCTGTTGGCCATAACTGGCCTCCTTTATAATTTCATTCAAGAAATAACTGTGTGGTCACTCATCATTAGCCCCAAAACTTTTAAAACTTTGAGTACAAAGTCTCTCAAGAAGACGCAATTTGGTGAGTGATTTTTACATGCATTGTATTCAGAAGAGTACAAAGTTTAATATTTCCACTGCACCAAGGTGCGACTTTTTGCACATGTTGAAAAAATAACACATTTGAGAAAAAATTCTGAGAAAATAGCTTAATCAAGCTATTCTGAATATCTTAATAAAGCTATATAGCTAAATCAAGCTATATAGCTTAATAAAGAGATTGTGCCGGACCTGATAGGTACTTAAACCTATACCCAAAGTAGCTATTTTTTATCTACTTTCTGTATTATCTTGCAATTTGTGCCCAAAACACTGAACAGCACAACATGGTGAATACCATATTATTTTATACAGTCACACCAATGATGAAAACAAAATTTTGTCCAAAAAATGATTACTTCATGAATCTGCAATTTTACATAACTTTGTATGCAAATTTGATAATATACGAAGTAATGATTTTTTGGCCAAATGTTTGCCCTATCCATCATCAGTGTGACTGCATGTAGCAAGAAATTTGGTGCTCACCATGTTGCGCCGTTCCTGCATTTGGCCACAAATGCAAGTAAAGCAGAAAGTAGGTAAAAATACCTACTTTGTGTAGGTTTAAATACCTATACGTAGCTATTAAAAGTTACATAGGTAGAAATAGTCTTTGGACTTGACCTGTTGAATACTAGAGGCTGAAAAATACTGTATATTGATTGAATCGACCATTTGATGCAAATACAGTGAAATATCAGTATCTCGAAGTTGAGGGGACCTGGATACAACTTCGAGATATCCGGGGGTTTGAGATATCCGAAGTTATCTTTCAAAGTCGGATCAATAATTTCTCGTTTTTGGTATATATCTTCATGCATAACACTATCCTATATAACGAATTATGTAGTCTTTATGGTAAAGATTCAAAGCATATTCACAATTAATATTAAGACAAAACAATGTTTGTTTCTTTCTTTATCGTGAATAATTGTAAAACAATTTAATATACATGCCTTATTGCTAATACAACGAGTTTTACATTTTCCAGGCCATGCGTATGTGGTCAAACGGGATGTATCATTAGCGTTATAGTTGAAGAACATTCTCCGTAAGAAAAGAAAAAGACGATTTTTTAAAAACATTACTTGATGAAATTTAGTGTTATTTAGAGCGCTAAAAAATTAATCAGTATTTAAACTGTATATTTGAATAATATTAATAGCTCACATGTATTACATTACGAAGTTCTACTGAGGAACGAAGTTAACGAAACTAATAATGCAAATGGCGGTCAAGGTTATCTATTTATACGCAGATAAACATGAAATGAATGTAATCTATCACTGCACTGTGCATTAGGCACTGCAACTTTACTGTTTAAGTTCATCCTGAAAAATCTTTGTGTTTTATGAATTTACGATTTAAATAATACAGAGCATATTATTAAACGCAATATCTGTAATACTTTCTGTTTTTATTTACTGAATTTCTGCGAATTTTAAGTTGTTTTATCGGTCGCAGACTACACCAAACACCCAAGCTGTGATACCAATTACCCAGATACCCAACATAAGCTTGGGATTAATTAAGATTACCCCGGTTTGAAGGTGTTAATTAATAGTCACTGGCAAGAGTTTGTGAAGTCACGAAGCCAGATGTGTTCAGTAGACCGAAAAATTCACTGCACTTCAAGATAAACCAGGTAAAATAGGGCTTGGGACTTTGAATATACTTTGACATAAGCGGGGTATTCGAGATTACCGTGTTTGAGATATCAGGTGTTTTTTTTAAATCATATATATAGAGAAAATGGCCGGGACCGACAACCGACTTCGACATAAGCGGGGTATTCGAGATATCCCATGTTCAAGATACTGATATTTACCTGTATCAAAAAATAATAAAATGAGTTGCTTCTACACTATAACAAATATTTTTATCTCTAAGTAAATTTCCTCTTGCCTGTTCAACAGAGCTAGTGCTAATGAACATTTCTGTTGAAAATGTATAAATAAGGAATTTTGGCAAGCACTCACAAACATTCACTCTTTTGAACAGGAATCATCAGGTGTCATTACTTTGACATTCCTGCCAGTACATGTTTTATTTTAATAAATTCCATGCAAAGGTGGAGTATAAATTATAGCTCATAAATTGGTATGACAGCTTGTATGTTTGGTGTAGGGCTGTGTATTGACCAAAAAATTTCTATAACATTTGATACAGTATTTTTTTAAGTGATACATTGTTATTTGTTATACCTTTAGAAATTTGTTCCTATACAATTCTATACAAAAAAAGTCTAACATTTTTAATGTTTTGCTGAGCGGGCATAAAAAAATCAATGTTGGACCGCTGAGTGAGATGTTGGACCGCTCGGAGAGATGTTGGACCGCTTACGTCACAGAGTGGGCGGAGCTTAATCTCATTTTCATTCGCTGGTGTTAAACAGTGACAGATCTGATGTTACATCACGGAATGAAGTACAAAATACATGTAAATATATTTAAAAAAAATAAAATAAAATGAAAGGTATAACAAAACATTTATTGACAGAGTTCTCGGGCAAAATGCGTTTTGTCGAACCCTCGAACCAAACTGTCTGCCTTCGGCCTAACGGCCTCAGGCAGACAGTTTGGTTCTTGGGTCCGACAAAACGCATGTTGCCCTCGAACTCAGTCAATAAATGTATAATATTACATTCTTAAGTAAGACCATCAAAAAAAGTCATATAAAATCATTAAATGCATGAAAATTGTAAAAACAAGAGTGTTTTATAACCCATTTCAAAGTTCATGCCTCAAAGTCTTTACTAGAGCTAAAAGAAATGTTCGAACATTCGCGAATGCATAGTTTTTCATGAAAATTTGAATGAAAAATTTGTATTCAAATATTCGGTATTTCATGCAATAAATTGTGTAGGCCTATCCACTGACTTTTTGACCACTGTGACAGTGGAAAAAGAAGCAAACAAAAGCAAATACATGTATAAAGCAGGTTGTAAACTTTGTCCAAATGGTACTATTGGCCTGATAAAAACACATCAAATTTATTTAATCATCTTCAAGTCAAACATTCATCAACCTCATGTATCTTAATTTAGATATATGACATTGACTGCCATGATTATCAAAAGTAATAAAAAATTTATATTGTGCGAAGAAAAATAATCCGAATCAACAAACAGAATTATTTGATAAGATTTATAATTTATAAATAATTGCAGAAGTCATATTCATATATGAAAAATATACATTATATTATTCTTACTTTTTTGAGAACGTTATATTATAAATTCAAATATAGATGAAAACATTTACAGGACGTTTCCAGAAATGAACCGTTTTTAGCTCACCTGAGCTGAAAGCTCAAGTGATCTTTTCTGATCACATTTTGTCCGGCGTCCGTCTGTCTGTCTAGCTGTCTGTCCGTCTGTCTGTAAACTTTTCACATTTTCGACTTCTTCTCAGGAACCGCTGGGCCAATTTCAACCAAACTTGCCACAAGGTATCCTTGGGTGAAGGGGATTCAAGTTTGTTCAAATGAAGGGCCACGGCCTTATTCAAGGGGAGATAATTGGGAATTAATGAAAATTTGGTGGCATATTTAAAAAATCTTCTTCTCAAGAACCACTGTGCCAGGAAAGATGAAACTTATGGGGAAGCATCCTCAGGTAGTGTAGATTCAAATTTGTTCAAATCATGACCCCCCGGGGTAGGGCGGGGCCAAAATGGCCGACCAAAGTTTTACATAGAAATATATAGTAAAATTCTTTAAAAATCTTCTTCTCTAGAATGGCAAAGCCATAATTCATCATATTTATATGGAAGCATGTTCAGGTAGTGTAGATTCAAGTTTGTTCAAATCATGACCCCCGGGGGTAGGGCGGGGCCAAAATGGCCGACCAAAATTTTACATAAAAATATATAGGAAAATTCTTCAAAAATCTTCTTCTCAAGAATGACAAAGCCATAATTCATCATATTTATATGGAAGCATGCTCAGGTAGTGTAGATTCAAGTTTGTTCAAATCATGACCCCGGAGGGGGGGGGGGGGTAGGATGGGGCCAAAACGGCCGACCTAAGTTTTATATGGGAGCATGTTCAGGTAGTGTAGATACAAATTTGTTCAAATCATGACCCCCAGGGGTAGGGTGGGGCCAAAATAGCCAACCAAAGTTTTTAAAGATATATATAGGAAAATTCTTTAAAAAATAGCAAATCCATGATTGGTCATGGGACTACTTTTGGATTCAAACTTTACGATAAAAAGCCATTTTCTACTTTTTCCTACCCTTAGTGCTCAGGTGAGCGATGTGGCCCATGGGCCTCTTGTTTTGTTTTATGAATATGACAGTAAAACATGACTAGCACCTGCTGGTTTGGTTATCGCGCATTTTATGTAATTGAAATGCAATACATTGACCTAATTCAAAGAAGTAAAGAGGCATATGCTTGTTGATAATGATTCTTTTTTTGTTTTATTTTTTTTTCTTGAAAATAAACACAAGTCCTATTGTACATTATATGTCAGACGACTTTGAAAAGATATTTATTTCTTCCATCTATCTTAAATACATTGATTTCTCGCATAGTAAAACAATAGGATATGCAAGTATATGAAAAGGCATAACTCTTTAATTTTTTACTATGCTATTACTTTGATATGAATCTACAAATACACATTTTTTAAAAAATATTATTTTTTCTTTAAAAATATTTTAACTTACATACATCAGAGTTCTAGATTTTTATGGAAGTTTTTGAATACCCAATATACTGACTACTGTAAAAGTACTTTTTTCCACATGGTATTTATTTACGGTATGTAAACAATTTTTCCATGGAAATTTGTCCAAGCGTACTTGATATAAATGTAAGGCATATAGTACGGTAACATTCTAGAAAATCCACATACTTTTCTACCCACAGATTAAACAGAAATTGAGATTCCATGGAATTATGACCCTGTGGAAGAAAGTACGTCTACAGTATACATGTATATATATATTCAAGTATATAATTTAATTCTAGTTGTAACACATCATTTCATTTGGTAAAAGATTTAATCCATTTTGTTTAATATAAAGGGGGACTTTATAGTTGAAAATTGAAAAAGACGTAGGGGGCACTTATAGGGGCAGGGGCGGTTAATAGGGATATGCGGTTCTCCCCTTGATGTAACTTTTTAATAATGCTAAAGGAGTATATATGATAAGATCCAATTTTGGCCCCCTAAAAATCAATATTTTAGAATGACGTTCAGGTATGTTTTATTGATATTTATTTTGTAGAAGAGATTAGATAAAAAATATTTCCAAGATATTTTTCACATTTATATGCACTCACTAGCTGTAAATGACATTAGAAATAATGCTATTTTTGCTATCTAGCAAAGAAGCCAAAAAATATGCCTTCTTTCTTGATGTTTTTTTTTATTGGAAACATAGAGCGCAGTGTAGAACATACATACTTTTTCTGTCACTAATTAGTATTGGATAGATACATCTTTGGTAAAAATATAAAGCTTGTTCTAGGCTGCGCTCTATATATTCTGGAAGAAAAACTGCTTGAAAATGAGCAGTATTATACAAAATATGCTAAAATGTTGGGAAAACGCGATTTTTGTGATGTCATATTTCAAAAAATAACAGCATTTTGATAAAAATGAAACTGACCAATAAAGGTCACATATATAGCTGTACAATTTAAGACAATATATAAAGTAAAATTAAGATATTCATTTTAAGGGGCCAATCGAGACACTTACCACATATCACTCTTTGACCCCCTTTTACAGAGGAAAAATTGTCTTATTGTCTACACTGAACTAATATTATAAGGAATGAGGCTTATTTCAGCTTATGTTATAGGATATAGCAAGTTATGTTATAGGCCTAAAAAAAATTAGTTTGTTTGCAGTTGCTTACTGACCCACTGGAAATACCACTGACCAAAACTTTTTTTTTAGCCATTTTGTAATTTTTTTTTCAATTTAATATCAGAATATTGAAACTATCATTTTCAAATTTTGACTTTTTTTTTTTTTTAGCAATCAATGATCTTTATTACTATGATAAGAGTGGAAGTTACTCATGTTTAGTAGTAGGAACATGAAAAGCTCTATTATTTGTTATCTAACAAAAATTTGATTAAAATAAAAAGAATGCCTACCTACGTACTCAGTCTAAAATTTATGCGCCGACAACTGCAAACAAAGGTTTTTTTTAAGGTTATAGCCTTCTATCGTATACCAAAAGTTGAAAAAATAAGCTTCATTCCTTATAATAAATACATAAATTGATTTTTCATAGTGAATTTGAACTAAACAATTATGTATTATATGTATTAAGTTACCCAGAAAATCAGGTGTGAAATATTTCTTGTCACTAAATAATGTCCCCCCCCCCCAAAAAAAAATCATGATGTGACGTAGCAGTGACGTTGCAGTCTAACAGTTCTTATGTTGGACCGGCAGACCAGTCAACAGTGAAATTGTTAGACCGATGTAATAAACATTTCTTTTATTGGACTTTTTATTAGTAATAAATATATAAGGGTATAACAAAAAGATATATCTTTATAATATTAGGGATGTCAACGAGTACCCGGTTAACCGGGTACTCGATCGAACGTCCGAGTATCGAATACTAAAATCGGTACTCGGTTACTCGGATGTATATTTTTGAATATTTCTAAGCTTATTTATTAATGAATTAAAAAATCTGTTTTAAAAGGTAAAATACTCATTGCACTTGTACATACAGTAATTAGGGTTTCCTACTCCTCTAAATGACCGTTATCGCCCGTGGCAGTGTTTATACAGTAATTATCGTGACCACGCACCTGTTATACCTGGCTTTTCTCACCTTCGACTGTCTTCTACCCTTTTTTTTTGACTTTCTTTAATTATTTGTTTACACTGAACATCGTTTAAGTTCTGTTATGATTAAATAAATTAGATAATTTTGTCAATTCTCCGAGAAGCCGTAATTTCTCGGGAATAGAGACAGATGATATTACACGTGCGACTGTTGATATGGTTGTGTTTACATGCCAATACATGTACAAATAGTTGACGGCAAAGGCTTAAAAAAATTATGCCCATCATTACACCAAACTACAAAATACCGTCCCGTGAAACTATAAAATCTAGGATCGAAAAGTATATGAAAATCGTAAATCGGCTCTGTTAGAACTTGGTCAAGTTCAAGTCAAACTGTACGACTGATATATACAATGTACCTTGACGTCAAATGCAACAAAGAGTTACATTACAATTACGGAGTAGATTATTTTTTTTAAACAAAAACACCATGAACCACTAACGATTTATTTCTTGTGTTAATCTGATAACTAATTGAACTTAAATAAATGTTGTATTAAATTTCGTCGGGCACGAAGTTCTAATCATTGGTACAACAGAACTGCATTTACGTGTATACATGTGGTTTTATTTCTACAAGTGTTTACAATGTTTTACATTCATCAATTTACTTGTTCATATTTACACTTTTACCGAGTACCCGGGTACTCGATCGGAAAAACGTCCGAGTAACCGAGTATTAAAAATTGACCGATTTGACATCCCTACTTTATATGTACCATTTCATTGTTACTTTCATTAAATTTGGTTTTATAGCAGTTCTTCATAACATTAGAAGACATTTATAATAAATATACACTTGTCTATAAGCACTGAGTATTTTTTGATCCCTTTGTCTTCAATTTTGTGGAGAAAATGACAAAATTTAATTGTTTTTGTTTTTTGAAATTTGCCCTAATTATACATATTTTGCATCATTTTTCAAATTCTATGGTAAGAAAACTCCTTGGTTAATGATACGTAGGTTATTTATTTTCTTCTTTCAAGGAAGACTAAACTTTCACATCAGATATAACTTATTTTCTTTTTTGTGGGAACATTTAGGCACTTGGCTCAATTTTAATGAAACATAAACTATTAATTAGTTAGAATGCACTAAGATGTGTTGCGATTAAATTTTTTAGATTAGTTACTTGGTGATAAAATTTTTAAATGACATTATATAATTGAAATAATTAACTTAGATTTGGACATAAGGATATGTCAACCACAAATTTACAGCCACCTACTATTAAGATTTATTTTAAAATCAATGATGGTTTAATAGTTTATGGCATAAAATCATCAAACCCCTTTAGTTAATATGACTTTAATACGCTAGTTCAAATGTTGCCTGGACATATATAGAATTTATCTGGAAGTTAGCAGAATAGTAACTTTAGATTTGTAGGTATATTCTTAATATAATTTTTTGAAAACAAGGGCTCTTTTACATGCGGCTATTGTTTTCTAAAAAAAAATAAAACAGATGATTAGCATAAGTAAGCTGGGAAGGAATACTTACAGATATTTTCTATAACTTCACTAGTACCTTTATAAATCCACATACAACATGTACAAGTATAAAAAAACATTCTTATTTTTATGCACCTGGATCGATAGATCTGAGTTATATATTGTTTTTGTCCTGTCTGTTTGTCTGTTTATCTGTTTGTCTGTTTGGCTGTTTCTCTGTTTGTCTGTCTGTTGTCAACTTTAACCTTCACCATAACTTTTGAATCATGAGAGATAGAGACTTCATATTAAATATACATATACCACCAATGAAGCTCTTGCAAATGACACCAATATCAATGACCTTGTGACCTTGACTGTGACCTATATGCTAAAAATAGCTTTTTTGAACTTTCCCCATAACTTTTGAATCATGAGAGATAGAGACTTCATATTTGGTATACCTACTCCACTAATTAAGTTCTTTTAAATGATACCAATGTCAATGATCTTGTGACCTTGACTTTGACTTATCTCCTAAAAATATTTTTTTTAAGTTTGTTGCCCACGGGCGCATAGTGTTTCACAAACACATCTTGTTCTCTATTTATAAATGTGATTATTTGTCTAAAAGTGTATTGCTTGTTGATATCCCTTTTTTCCGAAACATAAGTATTTTGTTTCTAGCAAAAATATCTTGTTTTAATATCAGAAACATGTATATAGTCATGACAACATGACTAATGTATGACTTATTTATTCTTGTAAATATGAAAAGTTTCATCTTAATTTAAATTTTAAAGAGACTTAACATGAATTAAAAAAAAGAGGTGAATTATAGAGATTGTTTTTGTTTAAACTTATTATGTTGTTTCAAGACATCTAAGACTTACGTTGTAAATGATTATAATGAAATTCACTTTTCGATAAAAATATCCTATTTTTGTTAGAATGAATATTGAAAAAAAAACAATGGATCATTTTTTTTTTCCATTTGTTATGTATTATGATTTTTTTTTTTCAGGTTTTCTGGTTGTTGAAATACAGTGAAGTCTGAGTGAAGCTTGACGGCAATTTGAAAACAGGATATTTAATCTTGTCTTTGACAAATAGGCCTGAAAAAAATTGGTGCGTTTATACATTTGTTCAAGAAATAAAATATTAAGAAATTTACATCTTTACATATTTAAATCACTCTGTCTATGAAGAATTGTTTTGATGTAATACAATGAGTAAACTGTTTAGAATATGGGCCATATCTCAAAGATCCCCTTGGCCAATTTTAAGAAATTTGTCTCAGAGTATCCATGTCATTTATGTGGAAACAAGATATGATACCCTTAAAAAGGGCAGCTGATTAGGCCAAAAGAAAAAATACTCTTGTTTTCTGCCCCCTTAGGTAGTAGGTAGGCAGAAAAAAAAATTATTTTAAGAAAAAAAATTATTTTCAAAACTCAATGAATGCAGAACATATAGGCTGATATTGCATATAATAACAAAAGCAGTAT
>NW_026940713.1:0-12560 GCF_032062105.1 Saccostrea cuccullata | reverse complement strand
ATCGATTTGCAAAAACTTCACTAGAAAATTAAATAAAACTTCGGAAACTGGTTCTTTTACATAATTTTAAAGACTTTTTAGTGAACAGTAAAAAAAAAAATCTGATTGTTAAAACAACTATTTGAGGAAAATTATATAAATATCGCAGAAACTGTTTCTGATACAGGGCTAAATATGGCTTATTTCTTTATTTAACGTTTCTATAGATGGCTCACACATGCAGCATTGAATGTTATACTCGACCAATTTGTACTATGGAAAGATAAGAACTTGTATAGTTTAATTTAAGTTTTTCTCTTTTTGTCAGTATGAATTTTCTGGTCGATTTGCTTATAAAAAATTCTAAAGACTCAAGATTCTACGAGTAATACAAAATGATTATAAATACGTGTAAAAATTTAACCTTTTTTGTGATAAAAATTTTACCAAAAATGGATTTAATCTATTGTTTCGAATATGTTGAAATTTAGAACCAACAAGAACGCCACTTTTCATAGCAACATTTCTATCATCACTTACAGTATTAACGCTCCATTAATTTCATAATTCATTCATAATTCATACCAACAAAATAAAACATCGAAAACTTCTCTTCACCAAATCATTATTTCAATTCTTGACACGCATCAAAATATTTTAAACAAAAAATGTTCATGTCTCTAAAATATTTGAACAACAAAGAATGAAATAATTGTAAGCGATGAAAACAGTACATGTATTAGGTCATTATTTTATTCACGGGTATTGAATACTTATCCTAGGCACTTGGTCCTACCTCTGGAATTTCCATGGATCCGTTTTTATGCTTTATTTACAGATTAAAACGGTTTAGAGAGATTTTCAAAAATATCACTATTTGTTATCTTGACCTTTTTGATACGTACCAATAGTAAACGTCAATTGAAATGATACAAATTGTAAGCAGAGAAAACACGGACCTCTAAAACATCATAGATCAGATTAGGTGCCATGAAGGGGTTGGACATTTCCTGTTTACTGATTACACCCGAGGAGCGTATAAATTGCTCTTTGCCATGTTCGGGGAAAATTCGTAGACAATTCATTGCAAAAAATGTCAATCAGACATAATAGTTTATATGGTAAAAGTCTGTCTTGAACATATTTGCTAATACGGTCATTGTATAAACCATGCATATACTTTGCAAAATGTTGACTCCATTGTAGATACCTGATACTCTTGTATCTTCAGCTACTTATTTTGAATAGTTCATCTCGTTCTTGAAATTGTTCGTACAGAGAATATTCTATTGTAAATAAGATTATCTCGGAAACTTATTTTATAATTATGTGATCCGTTATTAGCAAACCTATTTTTGTATTCATATGAAGAAAAATTTGTGCAAAATCTTAAATGTGAAAAGAAGAAAAGACTTGTTGTGGCCTTCAACTCGACATTTAGATATATCGACGACGTATTGTCAATTAACAATGGTAATTTCCATTCCTGCGTCGAAACCATATATCTTGGTGAGCTTGAGATAAAAGATACCACAGAGTCTGACACATCTGTTTCATATTTGGATATTTTACTTGAAAAAGACGTTAATGGTAATCTAACAACCAAGCTATATGATAAACATGATGACTTTAACTTTTCTATCGCTAACTTCCCTTACTTATGTAGCAATATACCTTAATTCATCACCTGCATACGGAGTGTATATATCTCAGTTTATTTGATACGCAAGAGCATGATCTACGTATGAACAATTTCTAAAACGAGTTAAATTATTGAGAAGCAAGTTGATGAAACAAGAATATTAGCAGTCTCGTTTAAAGTCATCATTTCGTAAGTTCTGTGGTCGATACAATGACCTTGTCAGCAAATACAATTTATCATTGAGTCAAATGCTGACTGACGTTTTTCATACTAATTGTAAGTTCATTATTCATACACTGAATTGACGACGGATTTTTTCGTTATTTCCCAAGGAGCACACGGCGGGTTGCTCTGCTCCTATTTCTATTTTGTATTGTTTTATGGACTTTGATATTGAACATCGTTGGTAATCTCCATATCCTTCATTCAGGTGATGAAATATTTTGGTATAAAATTATTGGTTGATTGATCATATATTGTTTAATGTCCCTCTTGAGAATTTTTCACTCATATGGAGACGCCACATAATTCAGACAGAAAGAGATAGATATGTTAAAGTCATCATATAGTGAATTTATTTGTTTGCCAAAAATATCTTTTTTATAATATACACAGAAGATATAGATTTCTCGTCATCCTCTGTGATGTCTTCCTGTTCAAGGGGGTATACAATAATTAACATACTTTTATCAAAGTGCCAGGGGTAAACAGTTTTGATATGTTATATTTGTAATTGTCATATCGGATTAGTTTTTAATGCGTTTTAAAACCATGGGAAAAGAAATTACTTCGCTAAAGTATTAGAAAATATAATTGTGCCTTTTTTGGATTACTTATTTCATACCGATTTAGGTTGTTTATATAGTGAAGACTACGGAATATGTCGTCTATGTGAATAATACTAAGGGCTTAGTTGGTTATTAAAGGGAATGCTTACTCCATCTAGGCACTACATCCCACCGCTGAAAATTCTGGGGATCCTTGTTGTATGTCATGTTTACTGATTTGTATTAGTTGAAGAGTACTGTTCAACAATATACTCAGTATTCGAGAAGTGGTGTAGATCAGATGTGGATACTTAAAATTATAAGAAACTTTTGGAAAATGTAAAATTACAAAATTTTACCAAAAAACAATATATCAAAAATCACAACCATTCCCCACGATATATTAAAGTCCAGTCTTTTTATTTCCTTGAAAGCTGCTTTAAAAATGAAAATGGAACATCTTAAATTTACTAACCTTGCCGTTGGTCATTTGCAAAATTATTTTGTTAGAAAACATTCTGATTGAAGTACTCTGAAGTTGACATCAAAAAGATGCTTGAGTTTCTGATTGATAATATCTATGTCGTTTTTGGAGACGAGGTCTTCCAAAAATCTATTGGAATTCCCATGCGTACCAATTGCGCACCGTTATAAGTAGACCTATGTTTGTATTCTTATGAAGCAGAATTTGTCCAAAATCTTATACGTAAAAAACGGAAAATGGTGCGCTTGGGATTAAAGATACCACAGAATCTGACACATCTGTTTCATATTTGGATATTTTACTTGAAAAAGACGTTCATAGTAATTTAATGTCCAAGCTCTATGATAAACGTGATGACTTTAAGTTTTCTATCACCAACTTCCCTTACTTATGCAGTAATATACCTTCATCATCTGCATACGTAGATTATACGAGGGACGTTCAATAAATAATGTCATTAGCTCGATGACATACAACATAGAAATCATATTACATTAAGCTTGACTTTCTCTCATTATTGAATCTTTACTGAATTGATAGCAGTTTATGTGACACATTTCATTGCATTATTTCATTGTGGGAAGCTGGGAAACAAGGGCTATTCGAGACACTGCATTAAAAATGAACGGTCAAGAATCAGTAAACTAGAGTAAAATTAAACGCTTCATTAAAGCAGCTGTTAAAATTGTTAATATCCCAAAAATATATGAACTGAAATATGTGAAATTTACAGCAACCAATGTATGTATTTATACACATATGAACAGGTTTATCTCAATAAACAAAATTTATATAATGGGCATCAAAAATGGGTACCGTCCTTGGTAACGAGGACATTCAACAACCAATGTAGTTGTGAAAATTCAACAAATTATAATCACTGATTATGTTTTATTGACTTTAAGACACATAGCAAAATTGATAGACATCATTTTGGGGTAAGTTCACACTGTTTAAAAGAAAAATTTGTTAGTAAAATGTTTAAAACTTAAAGGTCAACCTATATTTTGAAAAATGAGTGAAAACGACAGCGTGTAGGAATATATAAACAATTATTTTAAAAACATCAAAATTTGTACTTATCCACGTTTGTCTGAAATTCAAACAGATAACAAAACTTGAATCAATTTTGCTTTAAACCCTCAAAACAAATTTACAATGAGATGCACTTTACAAAACTGCAAAGGTCCAAGAAAAGCAAAGAATTACAAGAGCACAAAGAAAGTTTTATATGCTATTTTCTTAAATATTAGCGGTCTTGTTGTTTAAATTCATATTCGGGGAGGAAGGTCAATTTCTGGAGGTGTCTAGAAAACAATTTTTTTGCAAATAGATTGAAAGGTTTATAAGAAGAAGGAAACAGAGTGAGGAATTCAGTACATTAAATTTCAGCATCCAAACCCACAGGTCATGAAGAATAAAGGAGTTTTGGGGATAAACAGAAAGTTGATGTTTTGTCACACCAACAAAATTTGCCAGATCTTCCAACCTTTGACTTGTTTCATTTCCAAAACTTAGAAAAACATCTTTCAGAGAGACAAAAACAAGTACAGCAAATTTTAGGATCTGCCATATCCCAGTATACGAAGGGCCACACTCAAAAATGTGTTCTAAAACAATTAGAAGTTAAATAAAAATGTAACAAACATGTGTTTTAATTAAAAGAGAATATTTTAGTTAAATTATTAAGACTAAATCATGGAAAATTGTTTTTTGTTTATATCTGAGCCCTGATGACATTATTTATTGAACGTCCCTCGTATCTCTCAGTTGATTCGATACGCAAGAGCATGCTCTACGTATGAACAATTTTTAAAACGTGGTAAATTGTCGACAAACAAATTGATGATACAATGACCTTGTCAGCAAACACAATTTATAATTGAGTCAAATGCTGACTGACGTTTTGATACTAATTGTTAGTCCATTATTTACTCAATGAATTGACGACGGATTTTCCATTATTTCCCGATAATGACAAGGAGCACATGGCGGATGTGACCGATCGGCGGGAGATGCTCATTCCTCCATGGCACCTGATCCCACCACTGCTGTTTCCGAGGTCCGTGCTTGCTCTGCTCCTATTTTGTATTGTTCAATGGACCTTTGAGGTTGAATATCTTTGTTATCTCTAAATATTTCATTCTAGTTTTTTTTTTTTTATTCACTGTTCATTAATCAACTTAATCATTTTTATTATGTCTAACTGTCGAATTTAATGCCATGGCAATATTTTTTTTTCATATAGGCTTTTAAAACTAATAAATTCTGTCACATGTGAATATATAAACAGGTCTGCTAATAAAGGAGCATAAAAGGAATTCCAACAGAACAGTTGTAAATTTATCTCCAAAAAATACATAGATACCATCAGTCAGTCAGAAACTCAATCATCTTTTAAACATCCCTTTGAAGGACTTTGTGAAAATTGAGAATGTTTTAATAACCGCAGTTTACTATTGACAACGTACATGTATATAGATTTACAAGTTTTAGTGGGATTTTTATCAAAGTTGTTTGCATTGCCAGATGTAATGAAACTAAGAGTAGTTTAAGGTGTTAAAATGCCATATGTCTCTCTTATATCAATCTTGGTAAATACTGTAATTTTAACATATTTTGTTGTTGTAGTTTTAAGTATCCACATCTTTTTAACAACTTTCTCTTAAACTGCCGTTAACATTCTTATCACGAGTAATATTTCATACATTAAACCAAAGTTTTATTTCATAAGGTTCTGTTTTTTTCTACATTAGTTTTAAATATTTGAAATTTAACAAATGGGCAATCAAATAATGCCTTACATTACCGAAATTAATACTGATTATTTGTGACATAACTCTAAGGAAAAAAAATGGAAAATGAAGAAAGAAACAGGTGAAAATTTTACAGGTGATTTTCTTATTATAAATGCCAAATTTATCAGTGCACCTTGTCCTTAAACGTTTCATTTTTCGCATAAAAACATTTCTCATTCGCTTTAAAATATCACAGAAAGAGAAAACCACTTAATTTTCATTCATTTATCTTTTTTTATTTATTTTTTGCAAAGAAGAAGCTTTCAAAATTTTAGGTCCCAATCTAGAATTTAATTCACTTAGCGGCTTCGTCAGAGGGTTGAAAACAATATACAGAGGTGCGTCTCTCAACTCTACCTCAAAATCTATCGAGTGATCCAGATGGTAACAACAACAAGCCAGTAATGCAAATGTAAAATTGCCAATACCTTAGCCTCAAAAAAGTCTCATAACTGAAAGTATTAAATAGGCAAAGATGTCTATACATGGGTTATTAATATACCAAGATCTATGTTTTTCTTTTGCATTACATGTTATTTCAGAAAATAAAATCATTTTAATAACTTAGATTGCCTATCGAGACAATTGACAAAAAGGTGCAAGACGGTTTTATTGACGCTGACTCCTTCGAGAGTAGAAGTTCATGTGGGAAGAATTATGTTAAGGTTTTCTGTAAATACAGTTTAATCTATTTGCATTGTTAAAACTTAAAAACCTTTGTGAGAAGAATATGATAACCTAATTCTTAGTGAAAACTGTAACAAAATTAATCATAAAGGCCTCCATGTGAAATGTTTATTCTAGTGATCTCCAACGTGGTCAAAACAAACATTTTGTTGTTTAGTAATCAAAACAATGAAACAGTTATATCCATGTTAAACATCAATCGAAGCAGTGAAGGACTTCTGATTGGTATTATTCTTTATTTTCTGCAGTTAACCACATATTTAACATCAAACATTAAATAAAGGCAGACAATTTTATATCAGAAGGAAAAGGAAAAATAAAAGGGGTACCTTTTTGTACTTAAATTGTGACTTATAAAGCTTATTAATCTGATTTCGTTCATTTTGATGAACAAGTATCAATCCTTGGCACAATTTTTAAATTAAATTAAGACCTTAGACCTTTTGGAGAGATAAATAAACATACTCCTTGAAAGTTAGGTGCTAATGCGTGCATTTAGGTTGTCTTCATTTGCAGATTTTTTTAGGCTTCAATTTAATCTTAACGTTTAAATGCTGACTTTTTGGCTCAGGTTGGACCGTCTTTCCCATATTACGTTCATGGGGGGGGGGGGGGGGGGGGGGTTAGACGTTTGTAAATTTAACCTATGTTCAAACTTTATTTAAGAATCAAAGCTTCAGTTTTTATTTTCTTTCTTTTCCTGATTTTTTCTCTTTAATCAGAAATTATATATGGTATATACTGACCTTTCATTACATTTTCGTTAAAATTTATAAATCGACAAGTTTAAAATATCGTGAGAAAGGGATGAAACTAGAAATACATTATGGGTTTAGAATTTTGTAGGGTTATTTAGGAGAGGGCATTGTAAGTTAATGAAGAAAGGAAATAACAATTTGTCTTGATCATTAGTAGATATTTATAACATTGAAACAGAAAGTTTTCACGAAGGTTACTAAAATGTCGTATACATTTAGATAAATGGTCTTGCATCACTGGCATGAAGACAATATGAACATTTTATGTTTAATGCCATTATATCAAATCACCGGTAATTCCAAGAAATTTCTTTTGGCATATATTGAATTTTATATTCGGTGAAAAAATGGTCCGTAATTTTAGTCACAAAATTAGGGACTAAATCCTCATGAATAGTTTACTCTAGCAAACAAAGACTGGACACATGTATCAAGTTTTTGACACGACAATATCTTACTTAATTTTATTTGCCTTAAGATTTGATTCACCGGTCAGTGATCATACTGTTTTTAATACTGGCGAATTGATAAAATAGGGGAAGACTATTTAACACGAACTGTATGTTAAATGGTGGCCTAATTCTTCTTCAAAATTTATGTTCAAATATTGATACTTACTTGTATTTAATCCTCTCTAGAATTCCATAATCTAAATGGAAATTCTCTCTGTCCTCCAAACTTTTTTTTTCTTTTAGAAAAACTATATATAGCGTTAGATCTTATAATAGCAAAAAATGTTCTAATGAAAATTAAATCTTTATGTTGAAACAAAAAACAATGACCTAGATGATAGACTATTAACAAGATCACCATTTTTCATGTTAAAAATGTTTTAACGTTAGAAATCATACACTTACTATTAACTGTAACATAGGGAAGCAACAATTACATGTTATGTGAATTTGATTTCGATGATTGGAATTTTATATATGTACACTTTTTAAAACGCAAAAAGTTAAGTCATCAAGCTTTTTCATTTATAAAACATACAGACGAGAACAGGTCAAAAACACGGACGTCTAGAAACATTTTCTTGTTTGCAGAAAGGCCTTGCCAAGTTGACTAGCTTGTTTTTTTGACAAGACGGGCACAAACCGTATCACAGTGAAGAATTAAGAGGGGGTATCAGTTAAATATAAAATTACGGATATAAAACTTTGCGAAAAAAAGAAAAGGTCTCTCATTTAAGTAAATGACAAAAATTAAAATAAGATAAACATACGCATCATTCTATAAAACATAAAATTGTTGGCATCTTATCCTTAAATACCTTAATATACAATACCTTAATATATAATATCATTATTGATTCTTAAAAAGGTACCGATCAAAAAGACTATCGTCGGATACCCACAAGTAATTTCATCTGAAACTCACGCCCGTTAATGAGTTGAAGATCACCGAGGGTGACCGACAATGTACAATAAACATCTAGCTCAACTTTCTGTCTAATTAAATGTGCGTGTAATTTCCATTACCCCTTTTGCCAATTTGGGCCCATATTTCACTTTAAGGATAAAAATTTATCTTAAGACAGTAGGCCCCAAGACCTTAAATTGAGGACAGACTTTAGTCAAAATTTCAAATATATATAACTTTTGAAATAATTCTGCAAATGAGACAAAATTTTCACTATATCTTTGAATTTATTGTTATACTATTAATTTATTTGGAGCACATACCTTTATGTTAAAAATAACTCAAGATATTCAAAATCAAAATTTGGACATACTCAGTAAGTCTCTTCTCAGTTTATGGTCTTGGGGCCAGATTACTCTCTCTAGATCTGCTTCCGCCTCTGTGTAATGGTCATTAATTCTAACTCACCGCCCTAGAGAACTGTCTCTCCCCGGGCCCTTTCTTTTTCTCCAGATTTGATATCTTCAATGTTCAGATGAGAAAGGATGATACTATAAAAGTAAAATATGCTGAAAAAAGTGAATGGAGAAAATACAAATCTGAAACTGCATAGGGTTGACATTTGTTTTTAAAAATTCAGTTCATTGCCACTTAGATTCATAAAAACTGGCATTTAACCATTGTCAGATTGTGCAGAATGAATTTATGATGAAATTAATCAAATACGGTATACTGTCTTGTTACCTATGAGTATCTCGTATTGTAGGCTCGTTTGGTCAGAAACATTTATCATTTTGCCCTCTGTTTTTTACAGACACAGTTACCCTGATACAAGAAGTGGGCAAGGCTGCTGCGGCCCTCATTGGTCTGGCTCTGCTGAGTGGAATCGTTATTCTGGTTCTCTTCTTTATCAACAAACTCGCCAAACCGGTCTGTTTCGTTTCCCTGACGCCAGCTGTTTTTGCTCTCGTATCCAGTAAGTTCTTGTACCAATGTCTGCAGCTGATGAGATCTGCAAATACGAAGTTGTGAGAAATATAATAATTTGTATTTACATTAGATGGAATGTTTAATTAATGAAAAATTAAATTGTAAATGATCGTTAGAAAATAAATATTGTAGGCTCGTAATTTCAATTTTATTATCTAAGTAAAAAAAAAATTGGTTGGATATTCACATGAATTTTTGAGTGTCTTTAAGTCTCTAAACTATATAAAAATAAACACTTATTTATTATTTAGAACAAAAAACTCAAAAACTCAAAAACAAATTCAGAGACCCATGGGCATTCATAGGTCACCTTAGTATCATGAATTAAGTTTTCCACATTATCCTGAAGATAAAAGCTAGCTGTGTGTCAAATAAATAAGCCTTCCTAAAGATTATTTTTGATAGTTCATTTTGTTGAAAAAAGCTTTTAATTGAGCAATTATTCCTTAACGAAGGTATATAAACGAAAGGATTGTAATATTTTTCTTGAAAATAACCTTGACCTTTTTTTAGAAATGGCACATGACAAACAAAGACACACGGAAGGGATAGTAATTTGTCACCTTTGTGGTTAAAAAATATATCATTATGTCATTTGGTTTCATGGGTGTAAATGGAAAGTGCTATTTTGTTGTCTAATTGTTTTTCAAAATAAAAAGAGCAGTTAACATTTAGTTATAGTGTACTAGGGAAATTCAATCAGAAAAATACATGTAACAAGGAGTACTATTTTTTTCCAGCTGTGATGATTTTGGCGGCCATTCTAATTCTTAACGACTCACTGGTTTCCGGAATGTCCCTGGGAGCCACGGCTACCTTCGGATACGTTGCCACGGTGTTTGCCTTCGTGTCCACAGTAACGTATTCAATTGCAGCAGCTCTCATCATTAAAATGGCCATCGATGCCTCTAAAACTAAGGTGACGCAAGTCACTCCACAAGACGACGAAAAGAAATCTCAGTCAGACCTGAAGTGAGATGCTTGGTGATGGAAGCCGTCTGTGATATTCCTGTATTATTTATTTATTTACATATTTTGTGATATTTGAAATACGAACCTTTGCTCAAATGACGATTCTATTAAGAAAAAAATTTGGTGTCAAAAGCGGTACTTTGACCATGGATTAATATTGACAAAAATGTAACAGTAAGTTGTCAAGTTTGATCAATCTTTGATTTTTGTTGTTTACATTTATTTATTAAACATTTAGATTGCATGTATTCAAATTTTCTTTTGAGATTATTTATGTGTCTTCTCTGTCATGAACATGAAAAAGTATGCAACATTTATAAGTCAAGTAAAGGGATCAGGAAAGTATGTTTTTTCAAGGAGTTACATGTATATCAATATACGAGTATATACAGTGTATGTATGAATTTTATCATTATACCCGCACTTTCTAAAGAAAGTTCGGGTATATTGTTGTTACTCATGTCCGTCCGTCCGTCCGTCACACTTTTCTTCCCTAAACTCCTCTTACATTTTACACAGTAGGCTAATCATCTTTTGGGAGATGGTTGGTGGCATCATGTAGATGTGCAGTAAGGTTTCGGAATTTTGATTTTGCCCCGGGGGGTCAAATGGGGGTCGAAAAATGACGTTTTTTATGCAAAAAGCCCCGTCTTCCCTGAACTCCTCTTACATTTTACACAGTAGGCTAATCATCTTTTGGGAGATGGTTGGTGGTTTCATGTAGATGTGCAGTAAGGTTTCGGAATTTTGATTTTGCCCCGGGGGGTCAAATAGGGGTAAAAAAATGACGTTTTTATGCAAAAAGCCCCGTCTTCCCTGAAATTCTCTTACATTTTACACAGTAGCCTAATCATCTTTAGGGAGATGGTTGGTGGTGTCATGTAGATGTGCAGCAAGGTTTTGGAATTTTGATATTGCCCTGGAGGTCAAATGGGGGTGGAAAATTACATTTTTTGTGCAAAAAGTCCTGTCTTTCCTGAAGTCCTCCTTAATGTTACTCAGAAGCCTAATCATCTTTTAGGAGAGTTAAATATCTTGAAAATTATGTAAAACATTAACGTTAAAGAGTAAAAAAAACATTGCAAGCTGGGAAACATCTTGAATTTTTATGAGTAATTAATGTACAAATGTCAAATGTGAGAGTCATATCTCATCTCAATCAAAAGTTAAAAGCAAATGCAACATTTTTGAAAAGTAGGTTAGGCTTCAAGGTCAAGGTCACAGAGTAAAAGTCATGATTCATTTGGAAAGATCTTATCACAGGTAATTATATACATGCATTATAATATGAATGCCCTAACTTTTCTCTTTCAAAATGATAAATTTATAACAATTTAATTTTTTTGCAAGTAGGTCAAACTTCTAGGTCATATGTAAAAAAAAAACAAAAAAACATGCCATTCTTACAGGTAAATACTAGATGCTGTCATGAGACAGTAATACCCGCACTAAGGTGTTTGCCTCTAAATACACAATCCTACGGGCGGCTTACCAAGGAAAAAGTCAAAATAATTCTATATAATTCAGGCACGTAGCATCGTTTTTGAAAGTTGGGGGGGGGGGGGGCAACCTGAGAAAAATTTTTTTAATTACCTAAAAAAATTAACAAGCAAAAAAAAAAAAAAAAAAAAAATGAAACGGGAGGGGGGGGGGTGGGGTAGTGGCCACCTTTTTTTCAAGGCAAAATTACTTTCACTTCCAATTTTTTCCCCATATTTCCTTGCTATGTATATACTCTGGTAAAAAGTGGGGGGGGGGGCAACCATCTTTTCAATGGACATTTTCTTATAGTACAGGCAGCCCCCCCCCCCCCCCCGTTGCTACGTGCCTGTAATTTACATGTATTCATCAAATTGAATATGAAATTCTCCCTGTGACCTATAACTCAGAACCTCTTATATTTATTTTACATGCTTAATTCATTATATACCAGTTTGCAAGGCCGTAACTAGGCCAAAAATTTAAGTGAGGCAAGGGTGCTGGGCATTCCTAGTCCCAGACGGGGCAAGGGTAGTACGTGATGGCAGTGATGGGGGTTTTCTCCATGGGGAGGGGATTCTGAAAGCTTGGTGTTAAAAAATAAAAGATTTGGTCTTAGAAAGTTTCCACGTTTTGAATTGTATG
>NW_026940712.1:0-12410 GCF_032062105.1 Saccostrea cuccullata | reverse complement strand
ACATTCCTTTTAAATGCACCAACTTCCTTTATCAAATTGTATATTCAATGTCTAGAAGAAAAAAACTCTAAAATATTTCCTAATACTCAGGGGTACCTTCATACGTTTATCACATTTTTATCGTCATAAGTAAAGGCTTGAATTATCAAAGATGAGGTACTTACGCCAATGTCCCATTAAGCAAATTAGGCCTTATATCAAATTAGCTAAAGCACCTATTTAGGAAAATACATTCGATTCAGGTTCTTAAACATTTTATTCTTATTTGTCTATAAAGAAAGAATCTAGGTGGATCAGGCGAGTCATATGCCTACGCACGGGCATGTAAAATATCGATTTAAAAAATTCCTGCAAATTCCACTTTTTGTAATATTTGGGAGTTATTTATAACCATATACATACAGTAAAGATAAAACCTGAATCATATTACTTACAAAGTGTTTGTAATTAACCCACTAAAATGGTAACACGCTTAAGTAACCGTAAACATGACAGAAATTGAATGTTAAAACTGTGTTTTTTATATAGAGTGGGTCTTTGTACCATTTGTTTGTAAACAAATATTAAAAGGGTATGGAAGGATGTATCTCTCGCCATTTTCAAAAAAATGGTACGAAGACCCACTCTATATAAAAAAGTTAGATTTCCAACTTAAATTTCGCAACATATTCTCAAAAACTCCAATATACATATAGAACTATTTGATATTTAAAGGGCAATGTATGTGCGACTTCGTGGCTCAGTAGTCATAGCGGCGGTGTTGAAACACCCAGTTATTTGTCGCGAGTGTTCGAATCATGTTTTTTTAAGTTCAGGTTGATAATTTTTTTTTACACTAAAAACAGAATGAAAAGATTAGATGATGAATTTATTTACGGTCAATTAATATATTTCCTTTAATAAACAAGTTTTCAAGCTACATGCGTATATAATATTTTGTATGCATTCAGTTCAAGACTACATTACACGATTGAAATGTAAACAGTCATGGGTAGACCATCGCGATATGGCTGTTCTGTATGCAAAAACAGTTAAAAGGAAAGGTAAAGCGTACTATCCCCCAAACCCTGAAACATATTTGATAGAACAACTAACATGCAATATGAAAAGCATGAAATTAAAAAATACTGTAAAGATAACTGCAAGGTTTAAAAAATAGATATTGTCATTTGGACAGCGCTGTACAAAGTTTAAATGTTTAAGTAAATCGTACATCTGTGAAATTTCCGAAATGCTTACAGAGCGACAAAATCCGTGTGGGCACATGACTGGCCTTATCCCCCAGATTCTTTTTTTTAAAATTTTTCCCTTCAGAATGTCCCAAACTGAAAATTTGCTACGTTCTCCCTAAAAAATTGTTGATTTATTGTTTGCTGTTTAACGTCCAATTCAAGACGTTTACATTCATCTAGAGACGTCACCATATACCGGTGAAGAGCTTCAAATTTAGACCAATACTAGGCCGTCAGGGCCACTGAGCAGTGAAGGATATTTATACTGCCAATGCCTGTCGTGACACGGAACCTCGATTTTTTAAGGTCCGCAACTTTCATTCAAAGTGTCAAGCTGACGAAGAAACAGTTTCTACTTTATTTTTATCGACTTAGGTCACTCACAGCCAGGCATTCGAACCCACGACTTTCCAATCAAACTGATACATTCTATGAAAATTTATTAAAAAAAAAAAGAAATCTTATCCCAAGATTGTTTTTTTTTGGGGGGGGGGACTGTAATAAAAAAGAATTATTTTGTTTTCTGAAATAAATAAAAACGATAAAAGCCAAGGTCCAGACGGTTTAACTTATTAAGTCTTAAATGTATTTTTTAAGATATTGGCACATTTCTGATAAGTGAAATTCATACATAAAACAAAGGACAAGATAGGGTAAAACCAGTACGTGCCCCCCTCCCCCCCCCCCCCCCCCCCCCCCCGATTTCGATTGTCATTTAGAATAATCCAACAGTTTATCCATAAAAACCTGATGTCACACCTGCCACAAAATGAGTATTGGTGGTAAGATTTAGAATATACAGAGGTCACAAAGAGGTCAGGAACAAGGTCAATTTTCGAATTTTCTCCTTTTTAAACTAATGTTCATAGATTTTAAAGCACATTTGCTTTCGGAAAATATAGAACACAAGCTTGCCTATATTTAAATTCATATACTGTTAGGTGTTTTATTATACTGACTGTCCTGTCTACCAGCTGATCAATTCCTAAGGTGAAACCATCAAAACAGCTGACTACCTTACGTCACCTGATCCATCTCTGGGAATGTCTAGGGTTCCATGATCCACCTCTGGGAATGTCCAGGGTTCCATGATCCACCTCTGGGAATGTCCAGGGTTCCATGATCCACCTCTGGGAATTTCCAGGGCTCCATGTTTATGCCGTCTTATCATATTTGTATCATTAATAGATTTTCTTCAAAGGTACTGTAGAAACGAGACATAAAAAAATTCCATACAACCAAATTAAGCTTAAAAATGTGACTAATGAAATTGAGCTTTGTTCAAAGGAAATTCCATATACAGCCATATACACCGAATCATACACATATTTAAAAAAAACTCAACCAGCAGCATGTATACAAATGTGATCATTTTTTAAAAAACCTAACAAAATTATTTCTTTTCTACCGGAAAACAAAGGTCTATACTGATTTTAGTTTTAAAAACAATAAACTTTAAAAAAGATTATGTTGCTTTCCATGCTTTCATAAGTTATATACTACATAGAATTATTCCCTTTCATTTAGGGCAAATTTCTGGAATTTCCTTTAAAGGTAAAGGCTAACATGATAAGCATTAAATAAACCTGATATCTCATATTCCATTCTTTGTCTTAAAATGCAACTTTAAATAAAAAGCATTAAATAAACCTGATATCTCATATTCCATTCTTTGTCTTAAAATGCAACTTTCACTTTAAATTGACCAAAAGGCTCTATCTCTCAATATATCTGAATTATGTAGCCACAAATCTGCAAATTAGTAATAATCTAAGAAAAATTCTCCAAGAGTTAAAGTAATTTTGTTTTAGATAGATCACTTCGAATGTGCTTGTTGCTGAGAAAATTCGGAAACACACAAAACAAAACAATTTTAAAAGTTTTATTATAAGAAGTGTCAGAACCCAGCTAACTGAGTTAAGCCATCCGGTTAAGCTAGTCCAACGGTACTGGTTTTAGTCTTGCATACGAAATTACATGGCAGAAAAGTTTTAAAATGAATCTAAATGTGTTATTTTGACCCTTACGTTTCAAATTTGATCAACTTTTCAAAGTTAAATCACAGTATACTTTTTAGCGAACCCCCCCCCTCCCCCGCGTTACCCGTTGTATACGGTGTAAATGCAGTCAATGAATTTATTACACAATAACAACCTACATTAAACAATGTAAAATAGTATGTTCTGACCATTTTAAATTGTTTTAGAAAAAATTAATGTTTTTTTCAGCTTGGTACTAGAAAGCTTGGTTTGATTGATATTATTTCATTACAGCAGTCTATACACAGTAAAGACAAATAAACTTGAGAGTTATAAACAAACAAAAAGATAACTGTGAGCTGTACAGAAGCTTTGTTTATATTGAAAAAGGAAGGCCGTATGGTGATCTAGGGGTATTAAAGTACTGATTGATAACCTAGGTTCTCCGGACCTTCCACACATCTATATAATGCAGTATAATCTTTATATATAGTCTCTTTACGTGACTCCCTTTAACATCCTGGTTTACAAATTTGCATATGAGAAAACATTCAAGGAAAAATTTTAAATGTATAAAAATAACAAATATAATTCCAGCAAAAAAAATCCATTGACTTTTTCCAAAATAATATTTTTAAATTTTTTTAAAAATTCCAATTAATTGATTAGTATGAAAAATCATTATTATATTTGCTTTTTTTTAAAAGGTTGTGTAGATTATGAATACTATAGATGTTACTATAATTAGAAAGGGGAATGTCAGTTTAACGTGGTATTATTTGTATTTTTAGAGCGTGTTTAAATTTAGCACATATCAATTCAAATTTTTCTTTGACTTAAAGATAATATTTTTCATTTTGATAATTTATATTTTTTTCTTTTGCAGCATAGAAGTTCAGAAGTTTCTAATGGTAGTATAATAAAAAATATATTTAAAACATCTTTTTAATATTTACATTTACATGTACACGTAGTGCTTGAGTTTTCGTACCTCTCTTCTTAATCTAGAATAATTATTTGTATCTCTATCGACGTAAGATCGCACATATTAGACAAAAAGTCAGATTCTAGTACCATAACACAGTATGTACCGACAGATTCTAGTACCACAACACAGTATGTACCGACAGATTCTAGTACCATAACACAGTATGTACCGACAGATTCTAGTACCATAACACAGTATGTACCGACAGATTCTAGTACCATAACAAAGTATGTACCAACAGATTCGTCGACAGATGTACATGTGTCTTTTCTGGAACAAAGAAAAGTCAGTCTATTCTTAACTAAGACCATTATTCGTGAAAAACAAAATCACACTTCACCAAAACATGGTCTACTTCTTACCCACGAACTATTACTTTTATTGTAAATTAATTATTTTTGGCTTGTTTGATATTGGGGAGAAATTAATTTTGAAAAAGTTAGCGTAGATTTGATTTAGCACAATTTTTAATGTTCCTACTTCCTATTTATGAAAATATTAAGCGTTATTTAAGAAATAAACAACGTTTTTAGTGAACATGGCGTTATGAATAGCAATTGCTCTGCTGGCATATTCCATGATGCGCGCTAGCGCATCATGGAAAATATGCCAGCAGACTATCTACTATTCATCGCCATGTTCACTAAATAATTGATTGTTTGTTGCTTTATATTTGATTCTTTGATTTATTCAAGAATATCAGAGGAAATCCTGACTTACATAAGGACGCAGCTTCTTCTGTCTTCGTAATGAAAAACATACGGCTTTAAAATCAGTACATCTGATACAGTGATACTTTTATCTAATAAAATCACAAATAATTATGAAGTATTTGCCTCTTCAAACACAGTTATCTGGATACTCAGCGGCGCCGTCAACACATTCTCTTAATTTTTGTTTTGATGCAGTTGTGACGTCATCGATCAACGTTATTGAAACCCCTCTAACAAAAAACAACGATTTAAGACTATGATGAAAAATAATAATTCTTTTATAATGATTATTACTCCAAAATGCTTTTCTGTTTTTTTTTAGTTCTTCTATTCATTTTTTAATAGCTGAAATTCTTCTTGAAGTCGATATACTAGTTATAACTAGTTTTCTGAATGATGTTACCCAAGTAGAAGCTATAGTTACTTGAACAAATATGCAAGATACAAAAAATAAAATATGGCGGTTACAAATTTAAAAAAAAATTATTACAATTTATTAATGGAACAAAACAACCAACGTCTTTGATTTGCAGGTCCTATGCAATTGATGCATATCGACAAAACGCCTAGAAAATCGCTGTAAAAGTTCCCATACCTGGTAATAAGGTTTTGCATCGGTTCGAAGATGTGCACAAGTCAAGTGAAATACACCCTTAATACTCCATTTATTGAAATATGCATCACAAATGAAAGACATTAATACTATAATCCAGAAAATTCAGAGTAAATTCACATGTTCGAAAGCAATACAAACACACAATATATTCTCAGTCCGTGCAGTTTTGGTGAGCAGACTTCGACAATTGAACGCACCCGGTGAATCGTAAATAGTCAACAATAACAGAGCTTTGGGGACGTGGTTGCAGGTACAGCCAATGTGATTGTCCTCGTTCTCAGTTTGAAAGTTCCGTGTCTTGACACATCCTGAGATACTATGACCCATTCTCTGGAGGTCTTCGAGACCCTGTTATTATTTTCTGCTTTGCATTTGCACCTCAAATCAAACAAAGTAATTTGATGTACGGCTATAATTTACTTCAAATCTTAAAAGCAATTAACCAGAATACAAATTTTTAAAACTGTACTCTGCTTCATTCTTTAACACACACACACACGGGAAAGGCTTTCCCCTGCAGATGATTTGGCATTTGATTTTTTGGACGAGGGGGGGGGGGGGGGGATACGCCACGTTAAATACCGTGATTTAAATATTACTTGGAAGACACTGTATTTGTTTTGAGATTTTTTTAAAATGTGTCACTCCGACAAAAGTAATGTGTGCATGTTGAGGAATGTAACTGCATGTTTTATAATTATGTTTGTTAGGAAGTATTTAGATTCTTTATCCCTGCTTGATAGTCTGGGTATTTATTTTAATATATATATAAAAAAATTTCTGTAGGTGAATTTGGGAGATAATTTTAAAAGCTAGGGTATAAATACTTGACACTGGTTGAATACGGATAATTATTATTTATTCTTTTGTATATTGAACTCTCTCTCTCTCTCTGTCTGTAACCACCCGTTGGGGCAATGATAGGTATAAAATCCTACGCACTTTGTGCTGTACCATTTATTATGCCTTAGGACAGATCAAGGATTTTTTTCAGGCGGGATGTCGAAACTTCATAAATTGAATAATAATAATTTTACTTTGCAAAGGAAATTAACCCAAACGCCCAAATTGAAAGAGAAACTAGACGTACATGTATTATGAGCAATGAACTCACTAAATGATACCCCCTGCCTCCCATATGGTTATAATGGCAAAGTCCATATTTCGCTAAACCCATACGTGTCAGATCAAAAAGTAAAATAGGATAGGAGGTGCATAATGGTAATGTGTAATAAACTTAAGATTCTTTGAAAGTTTCATTAAATTTCTCTAAGTGGTGTAAGAGGATTTGCGGATAAGAGATGGGTACCCCAAAGCGTAACAGACAGACGAATGGGCTTAACGTTTACCTCCCACTTTTCAGGCGGGGGATATAATACGCGTTAAAAATAAAAATTACAGGAATGGAAACATTGGGAACTTTCTCGAATACCTTCTCAAACGTATGTGTCGAACTTGGACAACAGACAAGAGAATTTTTAAAAAGCTAGTTTTAGGTAGAATGTGGAATTCACACGAGGAGTTTACTCTCTCTTCCTATATGCTTTTTCTAATAATCATTAATTATTTATGTCTAGAAATTTAATTCACATTAAATTCTATTTTCATTATCATTGTACCAAAGAATCAAACTAGTTTACTATACCCCACGCGTGAGGTATAATGTTTTTGACCCGTCAGTCAGTCAGTCTTTTTTTTTTTTTTTTTTATTTGGTCAGTGCAATTTCTCATAAACCACTGTACAGAGTTTTGTCGAACTTTGCTGATAGTTATAGGAGACAATGTGTGTGTAGATTTGCACATTACCAGGAAATTCCGAATTCTTTATTTTTCGGGAATTTCCGCACTTTTACATGAAGATTTTGGCCATATCTTGAATATAGAGGTGAGCAGTTTGTCAGCGCAACTCCTCATAAACCGCTGCACACAAGTTCGTCAAACTTTGCAGATATTTAGGACACAATGTGTATAGATGTGCATATTACAAGGAAATTACGATTCCTTTATTCTTTTTCTGGGAATTTCAGCACTTCGACTTTTGGGGGAGCGTGGGGTATGTGAACGTGCTCACTTTTTCTTTCATAGTGCATAAAATTATAAATAACGTTAAATCAAATTATATTAGGTCAAATAAAGCCAATACACAGTATTTATTTGATCATAAAGAAATCCAATCTGTTTCAGACGTTTTTCTTACATTATTTTCATGAGAGTGTTATGCATGTTCTATTACACCCCCCCCCCCCCCTCTCATATCAAAAGGTGAATGATTCGTAATAATGCCTTTCTTTTTTTTAATGAATTTGATGAAGTTAAACCATGAACTTAATCGTAAATTTTATTTACAACATGTACAGACTAGAGCCATGTTTATTTTTGAAAAAATTACTTGCATTTTTATTTTCAATCAACCCCACTGAGCTTTCAACCTTTGATATTTTCCCCGACCAAATAAAATGATCGGCATTGGCCACGTGTGTCCAAGCATCTTTTACTGTTGAGTTAGCAATGGATTACATGGCTTCTGAGATGCATATTTCAAAAAAAGTACAATAGGATAATTCTTTCGACATGTGCACATCCCTGTAACGATAGCAGTAGTCAGGTAAATGTTTTTTATCACTGCGTTTGACGCGTTTTCTCGACCTTCATGGGTGTTTGATGTACATGTATGTATTCCGTGTTAGTTTATTTTCTATATTGCAGCAAATGCATTCAAAAATAATTTAATTCTCGGTATAGTTCTATTTTTTGTTGGTTTTTCACTTTTCAAACATGTATTTGGTCAGTTTATGGACTTCTAAAAACTTTGTTATCGGAGATGTGTACATGTCGACAGTCAGGCTAGAAAATCACTCAAGTGAAGCAATCATACAAGGCTATATATAGCAGGTACAGGTGACCAAAAATTTTCAATTAAAAATGGCGGAATCGAAGAAATATGGCGGACAAAGGCGTACAGGAATGTAGTAAGTCGTACAAAGATGAAAAATGGTGGCTTTTTAAGAGTTCATGTCAGCTTTAATAAAGTATTTCTCTCTCAAACACAGTTATCTGGATAAAGCAGCGCCGTCATCACATTCTCTTAATTTTTGTTTTGATGCAGTCGTGACGTCATCGATCAACGTTATTGAAATCCTCTGACAAAAATCAATGAGAATGCTTTTCTAATGATTATTACTCCAGTATGCTTTTCTGTATTTTTTTTTGGGGTACTTTTTCTATTTATTTTTTCTTGAAATAGATATAGATCTACTAGTTAAAGAAATTTTCTCTTTCTAAATGTTATTACCCAAGTGTGAAAAGTTATCGTTCTTTTTACAAGTATGCATGATACGAAAAATAAAAATTTGGAGTTCTATTCAATTTTTAAAAAGTTTTATATTACAATTAAATACATTGACCAAAATTTATTTTTTAAAGATATCAAACAGCAATTTTAAATTGTTCTGAATTCCTTTTTTTTCCAAAAAATATTATTAAAAACTTATATTTAGTCCTTTTACGAAACATTTCATATATATACTTCTCAACACGACGAGAGAGTGTAGTGGAGTTTGTTCTACACGAGTGAGATAGAGCAGTTGCACTAATAGCGGGAGCAGTTGGAGAGAGCAGTGGATATGCAAAATGGCCGGGAGTTCCTATCCGCCAAAGGCGCAAAATAGAATACAGCCAAATATTACACGTTCTCAGTATATTTTCATTACTTTAAAAATTTGAAAATGAAGCTGTTTAATGAAAAATTTCTGGTGCAAAAATGTATGTTTCCTGTGTCCGATATAGTTTGATTTCTAAGAAGAAAACGTGGACAGAAAGTAAACCTATGACATAAATGCTTATTAGTAGGATTGATATTTAAAATTAAATTGTGATGCCTTTACAATGATTGCGCGTTTTATACTTTGGAATATAGAAAAAAAATATCTAAATTAAAAGTGCTTGGATTTTCTTAAATTAAATAATTTTATGAATTATATCTTGCTGTAGCATTTCATTATAAACTATGATAAAAATCCTACTTTACCACCCCCAACCCCCGCTTGACAAGTGGGAGGGTATATAATGATCGGGATGTATGTCTGTCTGTCTGTACGTCCCTCCGTCCGTCCGTCTTTTACAACTTCTCTCATACCACTGAATGAATTTTAATGAAACTTTCATAGAATCGTTGTTCCATATTTCCATTGTGACCTCTTATTTTACTATTTGATTGAACATATATTTTGGGTTTCCCAGAGCAAAACATGGAAACTGCCATTCTTTCTATAATATTAAAAGGTGTCCATCTTTTATCCTCAACTCCTCTCCTACCATTGAATAAAATTAAATGATACTGTATCACAGATTCTTTATGACATAATGCCATTGTGCACCTCCTATTTTATTTCTGATGTGATACTTATTTCGTGTCTCCCAAAACAAACCATGCTATTATAATCATATGGGAGCCGTATGGTATCATAAGTGAGCTCAGTGTTCACAGTACCTTTAGTTTTATAACGGAGTTATTGAATCTTCATATTTCTGGAGGCGTTTAGGTGACACATCCTTGCACTTTGATAAATTTAATTGTTATCCTTAATGCTTGAGATAAATGGCAATTTTGTTAGGTTTTGATAGAAAATATTAAAATTATAATCCAGAAATTCAGAGCAGAAATGAGAGAAATCAAAAACCCACGCAAAGTATTGTCAGTCCATGTTCAGTGGTGTGTGCTGAGTTTAAGAATAGAACGCATCGTACATTTAGCTCGTCCCCTGTTTACAAAAAAGTGTTTGTTTCACAGGTGTATTCAATTTGTAAATCTCTATACACAACACTGAGCATGGGCTGATATTAGTAAGTGGGTTTTGTTTTCGAACTTAGCTTTCAGAAACTTAGCTTTGCACTACCTATATGTCATTTTAATTTTAATTGTCTTTGCTTGTAATGATTGCATTCTTCTTGTATCACTCAATAAAAATAAAAAAAAAGAAATTTAGAAAATATATTTAAAAAAATGAAAATCTCCAATCTTAATTTGGTAAATGTGTTTGTTGGAATTCATAAGAAAATATACTCCTAACTAATTAAACCCCCCCAAAAAAATCAATCATCCTGAACAAAACAGCGTATACATGAAATAAATAGAGGATATTCAATGTTTTGTAGTTGAATATGGAATCTATTTCACGGGTGGGACAAGATTTTTTTTATATTTTCACGAGTGCGAAGCACGAAAACATTGAATTTTCTGTTTATTACATTTTTTTATTTCCCCTTTGCCTATTTGTCTTTTTGTAAAAGTCCTAGTCTACATGACGTCATAGTTGAGCTGTTGAGAGGTCATAGCTTATTGATACGATTGTAAACATGAATTTCAGCAAGAATGCATATTTTGGGGAACGTTGACAGTCTTGTTCTCTGTCAGAATGGTTTATTTACTTCCTCTATATATCATAACAGCCCAAGGGATATTTTTCAACAGTGTTCGTTATAGGAAGGTAATTCGAGAGTTTTACTGCACCTCTGGTATTTGTCACACCGTGACAAAAATATCACTTTTATTCAATGGATAAATTACAGTATTTCACTGTTGAAGATGTAATAAATCTTACCATCTAATTTAAAACACTTCCGGTGATATCTACAGTCATATATGTTTCCGTATATATGATTGTTGTCATATCTGTGTTTAATTACGCATTTTTATTCTCAGTAAAAAGCAATATTTCAGATTAAAAAGGGTTGTAATTAAAAAGAAGGGGAACTAGTGTGTCACATGCTTTATCCAAATAAGTATTTGTAAATACCAATGTTTAATAACTGTCAATTCTTCAAGTGAACCAATCAAGTGATGAAGCACTTCCTTCTTTTTTATGTCATTACACTTATATCTCTTTTTTTATGATCTCAGTCTGCTTTATCGTGTGCTCAGACATGGCTGTGTTTAAAGTCTTTGGAAATCTATTTAGAATTTTGGGACATCCAATTCTTCCAGAAACGCGTAAATATAGGTTGCATAATAATGGTCAAAGCGTAGCTTTCTTATTGTTTGTACACATGGTATCCGGTGTTTTCGTCATTATTGCAATAAATGCAGCTGACCAAGCGTACACAAATGAAGCTAAAACAAGGAGCTGGGTGTTTACAATGGTGTTCGTGACCATTGGATTGATCTCTGTCGTTACTCTCATCTTGGCTGCTTGCAGGAATAAGCTGACCACAGACAGATTTAACGTAACCAAGATGGATGATCCCTCTTTGAATCTTATTATAGTATTTCTCTGGATCTTTGGACTTGCAGTAATTCTACAGAATTCCATCAATGCAGCAATTTATGTCGAGTGCATTCCTTTCATATCCACGAGGTCAATTGAGGCGACTTTCTCCTTGCTAAGTAGTATTATTTTAATATTGTTTCTCCTTCTTCAGTTGAGTTTTATTTCATACTACCGATGGATCCGATTTATGCAAGCCTCTATTCTTAACTTTTCCTGCATTTTCATCCTTCAGGCAAACTTCGTCATTTGGTTCAATGTATTTATTAGTAATATTAATGTATTTTATCTTGAAAACAACAACAACGACATCCCCAAATATAGTAATGAGTCTTATTGTTTTAGAACATCCAATATACAAAAAGGACTGGCAGAAAAATTATCACCTTTCCTATTACCAAAGAGAATGGAGTTTTATTCTTGCTTCAAGTTTCATGTTGTTATTCTTGAGCTGGACTTCCAATGAAACAAAAGGCAAAATAAAAGATGAACTAAATTATCAAAACACAGAGTTAAGGAAAAGCGTTGAATATAGAATGCCAGTTTCAGTAGAGGAACGACCAACTATTGGACAACATATTTTTGTTATAGTGTTAAGCATTCTTATGAACCAACCACT